>NC_057806.1:215286182-215586182 GCF_018294505.1 Triticum aestivum
CGTCGGAGAGGTACCCCACAATATATCTTAGGGTTCAGGGTGGGGCGGTGGTCGCCGGCCGTGGTGGGGCGGTGGCGTGGGGATCGTCGGCAAAAAAGCTCGGGACGGGGGGCCTAGAGGGATGGTCGGGGCGGCGGCGGACCAGAGGTGGGGAGTGGTTTCGGGGAAGGCGGGGCAGCGCACCGCCAGCCGCGGGCGGCGGGGTGCGGCGGCTTGGCCAGTGGTGGCTAGCGGCTCAGGGGGTGGAGGTTGACATGGCTTCTCCAAAGAGATTGTACACTTGTTGCATCTCTTTTTTACTCTACATGTTATATATATTGTCCACTGAGCACACATAGTAACATGAAATACGATTATTTTATCCTACTATATGACAAGAAGTGAGGTACCAGGCAACTTAGCTATCTGTGATGGACTCTCTTGAACGCCATCATTATTTATCTTTGCACGTTTGAGCTGTGCATTTGTTGATGGGCCTGGGAGTTGAGCTAGTAGGGCAGTGGCCTGTGTCCAAAGTAATAGAAGTAGCACAAAAACATTTTTTGAGTGTAGGCTTTTCCTTGCTCAAGCCTGCCTACTAGAATCGCCAATGCTTGAAAGGAAAAGTGAAGGAAAAACATAGGAATTGGAAAGTTTCCTATAGTACTACAATTCATGCATTCGATTCAAAGGAATGGAGCAAAGGAAAACTGTAGGATTTGTTCCTTTAGTCTCACCTTGAAAGAAAAAACGTGAGAATTTTAATATCCACTTGTCCTCCTTTTCAAATTCCTATTCATGAAGCACAAGACTAAGAGATAGTAGCATAATAGCATTATAACCATACATTTTCTTGTGGTTTGACTTAATCTCACTATGCTTCTTTCCATCCTGTGATCTTCCAATTCTTGTGAACCAAACACCTAGATTGGCAAAAATCCTGTGTTTTTAAATTCTCTATTTTGCACGTGCATTCCTATACTATTCGTGTGTATTACCTATCCCTGCATTGTTAGAATCCTCAAATTCAAACAAGCCCTTACACAATTACTTCTATTATAGATATGTTTCAAAGAAAACCTTGTGTGGTGTTTCCCGCTCCTGCTGTGCTGTGTTCCACCCTAGCTCAGCCGCTCCAACGACGGAAGGGTTCACCACAGCAGGGATCCACTCTCCAGACTGTCTTTCACCGCCTCAGTTCTTCTTCCCCATCCCCGGCAGCCATGACAACTGCATTCCCGTCATCAACTGAACAGATGACCTTGAGGACTACACGGGTCCGCAAGAGAGGTCGCACTCTTCCGTGTCTGCTTACGTTATGCATCGCTTAATATGATGACATCTTACTTTATCGTCGTGGTCACCTATTAGACTCCGAGTCAGGTCCAAACTAATGCTGAAACTTGAGTTTTTAAATGGTTGTGTGGTACATATTGGGGCATCAATCAGTACTATCTGTCTACTATCTGGTTAGATATCGGGTGTCTACTATGAGTTTCATGTTGGGTGCAAACAAACATTAAAGGAGCCATTATCTGTATTTTAACTAAAGCTATTATCTGCCTGCTATCATTGGTTTTGGGTCTATCCATAGTTCTCTAAAATCACTCTGGATTTGTCCATGCCCTCCTGGCATAATCTCACTATGTTTTATTCCTATGCATGTCAGTTATTGTACACAATGGAACTGAACATGTAGAGCAAAAGAGACGAGCCTTGTGTGGCTATCAAATTTCATGCAGACGTCGCTCCATGGTGGGTGCAAAGGCAACCCCCTCCACCCATTTCGAATTGTAATCAGGAGGAAGATAACTGTTCTGAGGGGGATACAGAAGGAGAAGACCACTCCTATTTACCCCTGAGGTCTTCGCTCTAACTTGGCATGCTGATGTTGGTAATATCATGCATATGGTGCCTTGCATTACTTACTTTATACATCAAATAAGTCATCTGCTTAGTATAGACATGGTTTGTGTGAATGCCATGTGTTTAGTTTCTTTATCGTATATGTGAATCATGCAATGCCATCTTGTTTAGCCAGGCATCATATATGTGAATTTTGCAATGCCACCCTGGATAGCCACTCATCTAATATGTGAATTATATCATGCCATCATTTTTATTATGTATTACATTTGTCAACAATTTTAGTACATTCAATTACTCTTCCTGTGCATCAGCCATTTGCCATGATCATGGAAAAATCTGGAGTGGAAACAAGGTCTTCAGAGCAGACAATGCTATCGGACGAAGTGCATGTCTTGCTGGTTATGGATAGCTCCTCAGAGGAGGATTCAGAGACAGATGAGCAGTCATTTGCTTAGTTTAGACATGCTTTGTGTGAATGCCACTTCTTTAGTGCCTAATTACCATATATGTGAATTATGCAATGCCATCTTGTTGCAAGACATTATATATGTGAATTATGCAATGCTATCTTGTTGCAAAGCATTATATATGTGAATTATGCAATGCCATGCTTTTTAGCCAAGCGTCATATATGTGAATTATATCACGACGTCCTTTTGTTGTGTCTCTCATTGCATTTGTCGACAATGTTTGTATATTCAACTGCTCTTCTTGTGCATCAGCCATTTGAATTGGTGATGGAGAAATCTGGAGTGAAAATAAGGTCTTCAGAGCAGACAATGCTACCTGTTGAAGCAGATATCTTGTTGGTTACAGATAGCTCTTCAAAGGAGGATTCAGAGGCAGATGACCAGTCTTATTATCCCCCTGAGGTGTATGCTCAGACTTGGCAGGCTTATATTACTCATATCATACATATGTTGTATTGCAAAGCTTAGTTTTTACATCACCTACACAATATTGAATGCCATCTCCTTAGTTGACACATCATATATACGATTGCCCTCTACTCACTTGGTTAGTATATAAATCATATATTTGAATTATATCATGCCATGATGTTTACATAGACAACATGTATGTAACACCCCGGACACACCCGCCGGTCGTCGTTACTCCTGGCAGGATCTAGACTGGCCCCACAAATCAATACTAGTCTTTTCTGCACACTTTGTCCTCACTCGTGCGCACCCGGGAACAACTTCCCGGTCGGTCACCCATCCCGAAACTACTCCAAGCTGAGCACGTTTAACTTTGCAGTTATGTCCGAATGGGCTCCCGGAAAAGAAGGATATCACATACATCCCCACTCAGAGGAACCAACGTCCTCGTCGGGCCACAGGAATGTTCCCTCTTGGCACATACGTCTGTGCTTCCAATCCGGCACATGTGCCATGCCGTGTGCCATGACGGGTCACAAATGTCATGCACAACATGACAGCGCACCTGTCCGCAAACATCCGTGTAACCGCGAGGGTCGGCTCTGATACCAACTTGTAATGCCCCGGACAAACCCGCCGAAGGTCGTTACTCCTGGCAGGATCTAGACTGGCCCCACAGATCAATACTAGTCTTTTCTGCACACTTTGTCCTCACTCGTGCGCACCTGGGAACAACTTCCCGGTCGGTCACCCATCCCGAAACTACTCCAAGCTGAGCACGCTTAACTTTGGAGTTCTGTACGAATGGGCTCCCAGAAAAGAAGGAATTTCTTATTGATATGAGTAGTCTATCATCCGTATTAAGCCAGGCTATCACAATGTATCTGAATTATGGCATGTCAACCCATTTTATAAAGACAAAATATAGTTATATCATCTCATCCTGTTTACATAGTCATCATATTTTGAATTATGTCATTCTATCCGTGAATTATATCATGTCATCATGTTTCCATGGACGGCATGTTTGTGATTTATGGCATGCCAACCACTTTAATAGACACATCGTATACTTATATCATGTCATCCTGTTTACATAGTCATCATATTTTGAAGTATGTCATTCTATCATGTTTAGTTAGCCATCATACATGTAAAATTGTGTCATGCTACCCTGTTTAATTAGCCATCATATATGTGAAATTATGTCCTGCTATTCTGTTTGGTTAGACAACATAAATGTGAATTATGTCATGCCCTGTTTTCTTCCCTACTATCCATTGCACCTGTGTATCTTACAATGTCTGAACATTCAATTACTTTTCGTGTTTATCAGCCATTTCAATTGGAGGGGGTGATGGCAGTATCTGTGGGAGTAAAAACACGGTCTTCTGAAAAGATCATGCCACCTGTCGATGCAGATAGAACCATGGTTGTACTTGCCCAAGAACCATCCCCACCACACATAACCCAGACTCACGCAGATTGTACCCCTACCAAGTTGGACAGAGAACCAGCTACACCCCTTCTAACCCCAACCCTAGCAAATTGTAACCCAGTTCCAGTTGACACAGCACCGTCTCCACCACAGAGCACCCAAACATGAGTAGTTAGTAAGGCAACTGCAGTGCCCAAAGAACGAGGACCAGCACTCTGAACCCCAAGTCAACACTTAAAGCAGAAGAAGAATTGCTCTCAGCTCAGGTCCGTAGCTATGGTTCATAATACTTTGCTCTTGCATCACTGTATTTACTCATACCAACTAATTTCAAATTTGAAGGATGCAATTGAAACTCCAATGGCGCAACAGGTATGTTTTAAACCTGTTTCTTTAACATGTTTGCTGTTATAACTTGCTCTATGTTGATTTCAGTTTCAATTGAATAAAAATTTATGTTCTCATGCCATGCACATTACAAGTGTTGTTATTGCTGTGTAGTTTCCTACACTTATATTTTGTCTATGCTGCTTTGTCTTAAATAGATATGATTTGAATTGTCTCTATCTTGATTTGGCAACATAAACTAGAATACTACATAGATATATGTTTGTTTCATGCTGTTATCGTGTCCACCTTACTACTGAACTGGTTTACCAAAATGAGTTTCATATACAACATGGTAAACCTATGATGTGTTTGTTTGTTTCTCTTTTAGAACACGGATAACATATTGGAGAAGAGTACCCCATTATGCAATGGTGAAGGAAATAATGCAGATAAGGTTCAAGATAGTGATACATCCCTGTTGGTCTCCGAGAAAGCTGATAAAAACTATATTGAAGACACTAAGACAACCCCAATGTCTTGTCTTGATGTAGTGTTTGTGTTACTGGCTACTACTGTTGGCACTAGCTCTTCGAACTCGCTGCCTGAATCAACTTGGCTTCTTGAGTCTCAACTTCAACTTGACAGACATCGATCAGATGTTATGTGATAGGAAGCCGAAGGACTGAGGAAGTCCCTGCAGAATTCAGATGCATACTTTCTGGTGCAACAAGTGCTGGAGGATTTAAGCGCCAAACAAGAGAAAGTTAATAAGCTTGATAAGCATCTTGCTAACATTATGGGTACCCAAGATATTGTTTCTTGAGCTCTTCTGAAGTGGTTTCAGTTCTGGACTTATTTTGTTGTGGCGTTTATTTGCACTGGTCGCCAACTTTGGCAACCAGTGTATATGACATGCTGCTTTGTTCCCTATGTTTGCACTGGTGGCGAACTTTGATGCCCGGTGGATGTAATATGTGTAATAGCCGTGATAGCCTAGCATAACTTTCTTGCTTATTTATTTCCTTGTTGTCTTGTTTATTTGTTTGCTTGCAGTCAGTGCAGTTCTTTTTCTGCGGTTTGCTAGTGGCCACAATGACCTATTTTTTAAAACTAGGCCACAATAACCATGGGTTGCATATTTACTGTAGTTACCATGGGCCTCCTATGGGCCGTAGAAACAATGGGCCTTGTATGGGCCGTAGCATCAATGTGCCTTCTACGGGCCGTAGCGTCAATGGGCCTTCTACAGGCTGTATGATCGATTGACCAAACATAGGCCAATACCAGACCGTATTATCGGCCATAAATGGGCTAGATTTTGAATCGTCCGTTCAGGGGCCGACCATAACGGGCCGTCGTTAATCGGCCGTATTTGATGACGCTATGAAAACGGCCCAATGTATTAACGGGCCGCAAATGGGCCGATTGTAACCACGGGCTGAATTTGGCCCACAAGCAGAAAAGGTCAGTAACGGGCCGTAAGTAACCGAATGCTGGAAATGAGCCCAAGAATAAATGGGACCTGAGAAGGCCGAAAGATAACACGAGTTGGAAACGACCCAATGGAATAATGGGCCATTAATGGGTATAAAGTGGTACACTGTTCATTGCAGGCCAGATTCACCACGGGCAGTTAATGGGACAAGAGTTACAAATGGCCCGCGGTACCTCAAGTACCCGCAGTAAGTACCTGATCACTATCTTTCCCTAGGCGACACTAACATAGAGTCCACTCATTGGTACACAACCCTCGTGTATGAACATAAGGATTTTGGGACTCCGCCCTTTTTATCATCACATCTACACGAAGGGACCAATGGTTTTTCCGGTGCCTTGTAAAAACTGTCATGACCGCCTATCGAAGCACGACCCTGTCCCGAGAGTGAACTCATGTCACCCCCGTTACTAGTAATGTGGGCACCATGCTAGTATTGGGCTAGCCAGTCAATAACGCCCCGTCCCATAAGGGGTAGTGTGGTTGTACGTGTTTGGTTGGGACGGTTGACACATCTTAAATCTAATCCATCTTTTGCACACAAAACTGCTTTGGTACGCCACTTCTTCATCAAGCGGTGACCTAGTCCAACATCACCCACAGGCATTAGGGGCACCCGATGGGGTTTTCTAAAGATTGTAACCAAGTGAATATCATGGTATAGATTCAACATCATGCGTTAGCATCAAGTATTCATCGTATCTCTAGGCACAAGGTAGAGCTACGAACATGCAAGTATCAATGGGTAGACATCAATGCAATGGTCATAACAAGCTCATCATCAACGTCATGATCATGGATATGGAAAGATACCGATGAACAAGAGAAGGGTGTCATGGTCAAAGGTCCGCTTTCTTGGCTCAACAAAGTCCTTGGGGTCTTCAAATGTCTCTAGTCCAACTCCTCCGCCAACGTCGTAATCTAATGTCGCAAAATAATGGCATACAATAAGGCAATAGCACAAAACAGAAAATAGAAGTGCTCATAAAAATGTCAACTTATTTTTGTCCAATAATGGAGTGACAACTAAGAATGCAAAAATTCTTAGTTTTGGATTTGGAGTTACAGAATAGAAGAAATGGATTTTCAAAGGTGTATTAAATGCTCAAATTTTAATAGTATAGAAAAGTGTAATGGATATGTATGAAGGTTACACCATTAAATAGGTGGGATTTTTAGAACAATTTAGGTGTTGCTATTATTTCATTTGGACAAATGTTTTGATCTATGGAATTTTTGGAAGTTTCAAAAATAAATAAAAATAAAAAGGCAATCTGCAACTGGGCTAGAAGGGCCATAGTGCAGCAGGCCCATAGAGAAACCAGCCCACACGCCTGCTACGTCGAAGGGGTAAACGTGAAATATGCCTTAAGCCAACACGGTGCACAGGCGGCGGGTGTATTTAAACCTGACAGGTGGATCCCACCGGTCAGCGAGTGAGAGAGAGGTGAGTGTGACACGCGGGGCCTGACTATCATCTCCAACCCCGCGACAGGGAGGGCGGCATACTCACCGGTGGCGACGTGGGCCAGGGCAAGGCGAGTCGGGGCAACATTGGACTTAGGAGGGAGTCACCATTCGAGGGGTGCCGGAGTTGGTCACCGGGAGGGCCTGGGTTCGTCAGCGACAAAGAACAGCGCGACAGAGCTTTGGCTCGAGGTTGATCTGCTCGACCCAGGATGCAAACGACATGGGAGAGTGAGGGGAAATGGTCAGCGCGCTGCGGGCGGTTCAGAGGAATAAGAAGGAGGGTCGGGGGAGGCATGTACCGCGGGATCGATGGTGACCCGAGGCGGCGGAGCTCGATCTCGAGCTCGGGCTGCTCCAGGAGGTAATGGGTGGTTCTGGGCGAAGATTGGGAGTGGTAGACGGCGAGTGGTGCTGCTAGAGAGGTCCAAGGAGACGTAAATAGAAGGGGGCATTGGGCACCATAGGCCCATGCGCCGGCGAGGTTGTAGCCTTCGCTGGAGGCCACAAGATCCGTAGGGGTGAGTCAGGGGTGTTTGTGGGGATGGTATACGACCAGGGGGAGGAATAGAGAGAGCGGGGGTGCTAGGGCGTCGCGCATGTGAGCTCGCTCATTGGAGCTCTCAGGCGGCCATGTCGCACGTGCAAGGTAGGCCAGCGGAGGGAGGGAGAGAGAGAGAGAGGAGGGAGGAGACCATGTAGCGTATCCTGGACACCGAGGCACATTATCGAGCGTGCGGGGGAGAGCCGACGTGTCCGGAGGCATCGGGCAGAGGGCGGCTACAGTGCTTTGGTTCACTGTAGCGCGCTCTAAAGTGTGCATATGGCCGGCATGGCCATTTTGAAAGGTCAGGGGCATGTCCACTTGTGTCCTGGAGCTTCCTTGGATGCTCTAGAGTGGTCAAGATCTAGGTGGGATGCTATAAATAGAAATGGGAGAGAGAGGGTGTTGCCATGTGTGAACAGAGAGAGAAAGAGATGGGTTTTACCCCCAAATAATTGAGCTGTTGAAGGGGGAGAATTACTGTATGTAGGAGGTGATCAGGGGCAGGTGTGCTAAAAATTTGGGCTTAAGGAGAGTAGTGGAAGAGGTCATAACTGTGGTTTTGGTAAAATAGCAAAAGGTGTTTGACGCAAGTTCGGCCAAGTTGCACTAATCTCCTCCTTGTGGCACTTGGTAGGAGTGATGATCATGATCATGTGACAATTTGGTAGAAATTTGGGCCCATTCAGAGAAAGTTGTCAATGTAACTTTGGCAAACCCTAGAAATGAACAGAAATGGATTTGCTTAGATCTAGCTAAGCTAATCAATTCTCCTTGATGCACCACTTGGTGTAGTGTCATTATTTGAGGATTTGAGCATGTCCACAAAAATTGGGGTAAAAAAGGAGACACTTTGCAATGTAGAGTTGCTCAAATTTGGTTTTGGACAAAGAGGGTTTGGGGGCACTTTGATCAACTTATCTTGTTCCCTAACTTGTGCCATTTTGTATAGATGAATAATTAGACCATTTGAGCATGTGTACCAAGTTTCAGAGCATTTGGACATGTTTGGTAGTGCAAAGTTGGTCAAACTTGGAAAAGGACATAAATGGTTTTGAGAGGGTTTCATGGAGTTATACTGTTATCCATGACATGAGACTTGTCAAGATCATGAAGTAGGCCATTTGTGACATTGTGGAATTTTCTTGGATTTAATGGAGAAATTTCCTCCATAAATATTTCAAAATCTTGACATATACATAAAGGGTTTTTGATGGATTTGACCAATATTTTGAACATGACCTTGTGTTGAAACTCTTTATATGGACAATATATGTCCATTGAGATTCCCTAAATCTTCTCCAATAGTTTTGAAACATTAAAATAATTTTAACCTATTAAAGACCATTTCAGGCCTTGAGAAAAGGCCTTTAAATAAAATAGCAGAATAACTTTAAAATAATATTTATGTGGTTTATTGGAGTCATGTATCTATTAGGATTCAAATATTATTTTTGAAAGACTTTTCATACCCTAAATTAAGTACTTGTAGTTCAAGTCTCAATTCAGGGGTTTTTGGAAAACCTAATTTAGAAAATACTTTTTGGCCTAGTTATTTTTGTAAGAAAATACTATTCTAACCTATACACATGGCATGATCATTGGGCAAAGTTTTGGATCAAGGAGAAGGAGTATAAGACTTGGAGGGTTTATTTGATTTTTAGAGCACTTGCAAGCAACAACCAAAAATCCAAATCAAGCAATGTCCAAAACACTCAAAAGTTTTTGTCAAACCACATTTCGTCATGATTTATTAGCTTAATTGTTGTGGCATGAAAATCAGGGTGTGACAGACGTACCCCCCTTACAAGAATCTCGTCCTCGAGATTCCCAAACTAAGCGCGAAAAGGAATACGGAAACTTCGATCTGGGGTAGTCTTCACTTCATCATGTTGCTTCTGCTTCTGTGTGGTTGCTCTGCTGAACCTTGAATTACTTGATGGTGCGACTTCATGTATGACGTTCTTCTTGATGCAAGTTGCAAATGGGTATCTCGCGTAGGTCAGGTCGGGCTGGAGGTCGATGGATCGGTGATCAATGTCCTTGTAGAGATCGGGCTAGTTAAGAAGTTGGAAATTCTTCCACAGTTGTGATGCCTGGAAAACATTGTGCACATTGGGTAACTCAGGTGGCAACTCCAACTGGTAACCGTCTTCTCTTCATCTTGTAGTGATCTTGAAGGGGGTCGATAATCTTTGTGTGAGCTTCCCTTGGAAATGATTGGTTCCTTTGAGAGGAATGGCTCACAGTTACACATGGTCTTCTACACAGAAGTTTACTTCTTGATGATGGTGGTTGGTATAGTTCTTCCTCCTTAACTTGGCGGTATTCAAATGTTCCCTAACCAGTTGAACGACTCTTCTTCCGTCTTCGGGTAGACGAGCAGGTCACCAAGTAATGATGACACCCAACTTGTCCAAGTACTCCATGAAACTTTTTCGCGGGTTACATAAAGTAGGTTGGGGCATTGGTGGTGGTCACGATTGAGTGTTGACCAAGGTCTTCCCGATCTAGAGTCAAGGCCCAAGGCCATGATCCGACCATGTTGTGGATTGGTAGGGCTTAAGGGTTTCAAGAATTCCGGGGTGCGAGTGAACGTTTATCATCTCATCCTTGAGCATAGTTTCTCACATGCTAATTTCTTTATCTAATTTTCCAAACAAAATTACTTTATACCACCAAAAGCATCATCTCGTATTGGTCAACTCCAATCATTACTCCTGTTATTCGCATCCTCATGGCTCCCAAGAGGAGGTCTAACAAAATCATACATGTCAACTATCCCCAACTCATATGCATGGTTATCCTTATGTAAGAATCCATGGGTAGAACATACAAGCTTCCAAGCTCGAATTAAACATATCAATCCAAGTGCTCAGCCTATTCTTCCAAGGTCCAAGATAGTGCATCTCTCTCCTAAGGAAACACGCCGTATACCACTCCAACATCTTGTTTCCTTCCTATAAATAAACTCCAATGACCAATTAACTATATCAAACACTACATGATCCATTAATTCTACAAATCCAACACCTATGGCATCCCACATGATCTTCTAAAGTCTGTATAACTCCCAAATCCTTGAAAGGGCTATCCTTACTATAGTTAGTCCACCAATTTCCATTATTGGGGTCAAGTAACCTCTAACATCAAGCTTATATAGACCCCTAAATCAACTCCGACATTTAATCCAATCTCCTAGTTTATCGTCCACCTAGAAACATGGTATGATGATTGAGATCATCATTCTAAATCCAAATTACTCCGAACCATGTAGACTTACTCAGCATCTGTACTCCACTAGGATCATCTATTTAATCCAAATCTCATCTCCTACGAGAATTCCTACATGTTTCCCCCCAAGTCATTCTCATGATGTCAACTATCTCCTATCAGTATCCCCTGGCTAAGTCAAATCCTTATACTTCCAAGAATTTCAGCTTGTGATCATAATTGTCCCACTAAATCCAGTTTACTCCATGGTGATGAAATTTATGCCACTCTATTACCATGATCCCACCAAATTCATCTATCAGCATGACAGCCTCATATTCCACCAAAGAGTCTCAAATTTTTCCTCAAGGTCATTGATATAACCGCATCAAGTCATTTGTCCTGAAATTGGTCTTCCCTATGGCATTGTCAGTTCTGGTGCTATCATAGGATGATAATGTGCTTGTCCACTAGTTCCACAATGAACCCAATGATGAGAAAAGGTTACTGAAGCTTAACCGGTTCTCTTGCAATTCCGTAGTTAAGCACATGGTTAAGGATTCGAGCTGGGGTATCTTGTGAAGTCTCAAAGGGTCTAGGGACGGGTTTCTAGTCTTGAGGGGTAAACATAACTCTACGAGGTTGCACTTGGCCGAGGAGGTTGTAGCAAAAGTCTTCAGTGCTTGTTGGTTGCCGAGGTGGAATCCTTTGTGCATCTTGTCTTGCTTGTCTTCAGTTGATGAGAGAGATGAGAGGGAATAGTAGCCTAGAGGAGGTGCCTAAAAGGGGGTTCCATAGTGCAAGTGTAATCAAGAAAGTGTTGTAAAGGCTACACAAATTCACTAAGATAAGATAGGTGATATAGTCACGTACATGTTGCCTAGGGCAAAACTGCAACTTATATTGGAACAGAACAAATAAGAACAAGCAACACACAACGTGGTTTCATTTGAACCATCATATGGACTCGACTTCGCATAGGGGGTACACGACTCATCCTACTGTAGGGGTTCTTGGACTCAGTAGTCATGCTTGCTTCATCACTCAGAGAGAAGGACATGCAGTCTTCAACTTCTAGGTTCTCCTGTGGTGCCAGTGGGTATGCGATAGTCGGTTGCTTGTTGGGACACCTTTTGACAATATGCCCAAATTCACCACACCGGTGACATGTGACGAGAGCAAAAAGGTTGTTATTCAGTCTTGCGTTAAGTCATCGAGGGTCTGACGATGATCCTCTACAAGGTGGTTATGGAAATCCATTCCTATGCTTCCTTCGTGGGGTTCGGTTGCGGGCTTCCTAAAGTTCCTCAATTTGCTGCTTCTGACTGGTGATGTGGACTTGTAGGGTAGTGATTTGTTGTTCTCGCTCGACCACCTTCTTCTCGAGGTAGTGGAGGTGCAAAAGTGAAGGGGGGGCTTGACGAGCCATAAGGAATGCTTCGATAAGGAAATGTAGAAGGTAGTCTCCCGCGTTGGTGAAACGGATCTAGTACATGAGGGTTGGATCCTTGTCTTCTGGAGAAATCATCGCTTGACTCGGGGCTCCAAATCCGCTCTTGCCAAGTAGGTAGCGGGTGGCATGTTCTTCCTTCATTTCTGGAAGGAGGTCTCGAAGACGGAGGAGCGCTTAGTACGCCACTTGCTGAATGGCTAGGTCTCTTGTTGGCATGGGCGGTCCAATGAAGAACCATCCCTGGGTGAGGTCTTGGCAGGCACAAAAATCTTGGCATAGAACTCTTTCTCGAACACATCATTTTCCAGTTCATGAAGGGTGTACATGGGCAGCAAAGGGTAGTGGCATTGTTGGAGGCAGTCTCTTAGGAGTGATGGGAATCCTATCATAAGAAGTCTCAAGGGGGTGACGTCCATCTACAAAAGTTGAATAGGAGAGGTCAATATGGGAAATATACCTTAGGTTTGGGAAATCTCAGAAAAGAGGAGAGGTATAAATAGTTTAGAAAAATAGTTTTACCCTAACTAACGACCATGCTAACTAAGGCTTCCTACAGTCAGGATAGCTCCGATACCAGCTCTGTGGTGACCCCGACTCATAAGTCATGCTCACCGAATGCACGTGTACAGTGATCCCAGAGATCAATGCTCATTGAACACACAGAAGCTGGATAACAAGAGGCTTACATCCATACACATCGTCTTACAGAAATTATAACCATTATGGTCAAGTCTTACATAGATAAAGGCTTAAGGGATGAACATCAGATAAAACACATGCAATGGAAATATTCATTGATAAGTAGAACCCATGCCATCTGCCTTAACCCTACAGGCATTCTGACTAGGAAAGTGTCCTAGTTCGCATGTTCCTCTCCAAAGAATTCTTCTTCGAACTCCTGCTCTTCCATGCCTAGCCGATTAAATAACCAGTGGCAAGCCAATGAGTACTTTGAATGTACTCGCAAGCAACCCATGTTTTGGATCAAGGTACAATAATGCATGATATAGTACTAACTAGGTAATTTTGCAGAAAGCTAGTTTTGAGTGCAATGACATGCACTAGCAACTTGTAAAGCATGCATCAAGAATTCAGATATCCATGTGAACAGGTTACAGATATCAACATAAACAGAGTTTGGATCGACTCCAGCTTAATCAACATGTCAAGTCCTTCGTCTTGACTCAAGTAGTTCTCCCCCCCCCACACACACCAGGTTTGTAAAATACTGGACATAGTTTAAGTAGCACCACCCAACTGTCCTTGACTATGGACACGGCTATTTGAATGGTTCGACACTCTGCAGAGGTTGTGCACTTTACCCACAAGATCCAGGAAACTTCCGTGTCATCCATCACCCGCGGCACCTCAAGTACCCGGGGTAAGCACCCGATCACTATATTTCCCTAGGCGACACTAACATAGAGTACACTCGTTGGTACAAAGCCCTCGTGTATAAACATAAGGATCTTGGGACTCTGCCCTTTTTATCGTCACATCCACACAAAGGGACCAATGGTGTGTCTGGTGCCCTATAAAAACAATCATGGCCGCCGATGTCGCTTGAGATGCGTCGGTGTTTCCCCAAGGAATAAGGGAGGATGCAGCACAACAACGGTAAGGTGTTTCGATCTGTGATGAGACCAAGGTTATCGAACTAGTAGGAGAACCATGCAACACTACGTAAACGATACCTGCACACAAATAAAAAATACTTGCAACCTGACGCATTAAAGAGGTTGTCAATCCCTTTCGGGTAGTGGTGCCAAAAAGTGACGTAAGGATAGGATAAAATTGTAGTAGATTGATAGAAGCAAATAAAAGTAAATAAAACACATCAAGGTATTTTTGGGTTTTTGATAATATAGATCTGAAAACAAAAGAAAAGGCAATTGGCAATATGGATCTGAAAGTATATGATGGGAAAATAGACCCCGGGGGCGTAGATTTCACTAGTGGTTTCTCTCGAGAAAATAGCAATAGTGGGTAAACAAATTACTGTTGGGAAATTGATAGAAAAGCAAATAATTATGACGATATCCAAGAGAATGATCATGTATATAGGCATCACGTCCGAGATTATTACACCGACTCCTGCCTATATCTACTACCATTACTCCACACATCGACCGCTATCCAGCATGCATCTAGTGTATTAAGTTCATGGAAAAATGGAGTAATGCAATATGAACGATGACACGATGTAGACAAGATCTATTCATGTAGGAATAGACGCCACCTTTTCATCCTTAATAGCAATGATACATGTGTGCCTTGCTGCCCCTTCTGTCACCGAGAAAGGACACCACAAGATCGAACCCATTACAAAGCACCTCTTCACATTGCAAGATAAATTGATCAAGTTAGCCAAAAAAACCAAATATCAGAGAAGAAATACGAGGCTATAACAATCAAGATTGGATATTAAATCAAGGCAAATCTAATCATAAATTCACAATTAATCGGATCCCAACAAACACACCGCAAAGAGTCATTACATCAAATAGATCTCCAAGAGACCATTGTATTGAGATACAAAGAGAGAAAAATCCATCTAGCTACTACCTACGGACCCGTAGGTGTAAGTTGAACAACTCGCGCATCATTGGAGATGCACCAATGAGGATGATGAACCCCTCCGTGATTGTGTTCCCCTCCGGCGAAGTGTTGCAATAGGGCTCTAGATTGGATATCGTGGTTCTGGAACTTGCGACGGCTGGAATAGAATTTCGTAGAATCCCCTAGGGTTTCTGGAGCATGGAGGTATTTATATAGCAAAGAGGCGGTGTGGGAGGCCACCGAGGTGGGCACAACCAACCTGGGCACACCTTGGTGGGTTGTGCCTCCCTCGGGCACCCCTAGGTGCTTCTCTGGCCCAACTGGTGTCCTCTGGTCCCAAAAAATCCACAAAGAGTTTCGCTTCATTTGAATTTCGTTTGATATTGATTTTCTGCGATGTAAAAAACAAGCAGAAAACAACAATTGGCACTAGGAACTATGTCAATAGGTTAGTCCCAAAAAATGATATAAAATGATTGTAAAACATCCAAGAATGGTAATATAACAACATAGAAGAATTAAAAATTATAGATACGTTGGAGACGTATCAGCATCCCCAAGCTTAATTCCTGCTCCTCCTCGAGTAGGTAAATGATAAAAACAGATTTTTTGATGTGGAATGCTGCCTAACATGTTCATCATATATTATTTTCTTTATAGCATGGACAATTGGACTTTTATATGGTTCAAAGCAATAGTCTAGTTTGGACACGAGGACTTTAATACTCAAGCACATCAACAAACAACCATGTCTTTAAAAATATCAACACTAAAGAAAGTTATCTCTAGCCCATTATGCTCAATCATTGATCCATTCATGAAACACACTCGCATATTAGCTACACCCAATGCTCAAGTAAAATCATAGTGCCCCCTAGTTGGTGCTTTATAAGAGTAGATGGATACTCAAGTAAAAAGAAATATTGCATAAAGTAAATAGAAAGGCCCTTCGTGGAGGGAAGTAGGGATTTGTAGAGGTGCCAAAGCTTAAGCAAAAAAGATAGAGATAAGATTTTTTGGGTGGCATGCTTTTCCTATCAACGAAAATGGTCAAGTAGTTCCCAGTACTTTCCATGCTTGATATATCATAGGCGGTTCCCAAACAGAAAATAAAGTGTATT
The DNA here is from genome assembly GCF_018294505.1 of Triticum aestivum. Taxonomy (NCBI): domain Eukaryota; kingdom Viridiplantae; phylum Streptophyta; class Magnoliopsida; order Poales; family Poaceae; genus Triticum; species Triticum aestivum. The sequence goes on from NC_057806.1 coordinate 215,302,532, forward strand.
CTTTTTCCACCATACTTTCACATTCCACGGCTAACCTAATCCACGGGAGACGTCCATACCAACACTTTCCTAGGAATTTATTATTTGACAACACAAAGTAAATTAATTTTTCATTTCAGGAATGGGCATCCCTAATACCTTTGTCGTACTCTCGTGCAATGACAAGTGTATAAACACTCATCTTGAGAATAATACATCTAGCATAGAAATATATCAGCCACCCCCTACCGTTTCATGAGCGGCACGAGCACACAAAATAGAAAATTATGTTGAAAATTAGAGATGGCACATACAAATTTGCTTAGAACGGCAAAAGAATACCGCATATAGGTAGGTATAGTGGACTCATGTGGAAAAAACTGGTTTAAAGGATTTTGGATGCTCAAGTAGTGATCATACTTAGTGTAGATGAAATCTAGAAAAAGATTGAGAAGCATCCAACCAATAAACTAAAAATCTCATAAGCGAGCATTAAGCACAACTAACACTGAATAATGCACCACAAGATGTAATTTCATTCCATAACTATTGACTTTCGTGCTTGCATAGGGAATCACAAACCTTAACACCAATATTCTTACTAAAGCATAATTACTCATCAACATGACTCACATATCACTATCATCATATCTCAAAACTATTACAAAGAATCAAGTTTATTTTGTCCAATGATCTTCATGAATTTTTTTATTATATCCTCCTTGGATATCTATCACTTTGGAACTAGTTTCGTATGTTGCTTTTAATAAGCTCAAACAAATATAAGTGAAGAACATGAGAATCATATTTATTTCTCTCAAATTAATCTAAGTGAAGCATGAGAGAATTTCTTCAAATATAACAAAGCACACCGTGCTCAAAAAGGTATAAGTGAAGCACTAGAGCAATTCCAAGGCTCTAAAAATTTAAGTGAAGCATAGGAGCAAGCATAGCACAATTTGGCTCTCCAAAATAGGTGTGTACAACACACATGTTTATTAAAACTTAAAAACAAAAACAAAAAAACTCATATCATACAAGACTCTCCAAGCAAAACTCATAATATGTAATGATGAAAAATATAGTTTCAAGTAAAATACCGATGGTTGCTAGAAGAAAGAGGGGATGCCACTCGGGGGCATCCCCAAGTTAGTTGCTTGATACTTCTTGAATATTATCTTGGGGTGCCTTGGGCATCCCCAAGCTTAGTTTTTTGCTAATCCTTATTCCTTCATCCATCGCGATCTCACCCAAAACTTGAAAACTTGAATCACACAAAACTCAACAAAACTTCGTGAGATCCGTTAGTATAAGAAAGCCAATCACTACTTTAAGTACTATTGCAAATCCATTCATATTTTGTTATTCTATTATATCTACTGTATTTTAACTTTTCCATGCAAAAAACTCTTCAAAGGAAACCATAGAATCATCAAAACAAGCACATAACACAATGAAAACAGAATCTGTCAAAAACAGAACAGTCTGTAGCAATCCGGATGTTTCGAATACTTCTGCAACTCTAACAATTCTACAAAATTAGGACAACATAGGCAATTTTCATATTAATCTTCTGCAAAAACATCATGCTTCTATTAAAAATGAAAATTATTTTCGTGAGTGCAAAAGTTTCTGTGTTTTAGCAAGATCAAATCAACTATCACCCAACATGATCCCAAAGGCTTTGCTTGGCATAAACACTAATTTAAACCACAAAAACACATATAAACAAAGGAATAATTGGGTATTTTATTGAAAACATCAAGAAAACCAAAAATCAAAAAGATACAAGTTGGGTTGCCTCCCAACGAGCGCTATTGTTTTACGCCCCTAGCTAGGGATAAGATTTCAACGATGCTCACACAAAGGATAAGAATTGAAACACAAAGAGAGCATCATGAAACATATGACAAACACATTTAAGTCTAAAATACTTCCTATGCATAGGAATTTTATAAGCAAACAAATTAGCAAGACAAGAAACATCTAACATATGCAAAGAAGTGGAATAAAACATTGACGATCTCAACATAATAAGAGGTATTTTAGTAACATGAAAATTTCTATAAGCATATTTCCCTCTCTCATAATAATTAAATGTAGGATCATAATCAAATTCAACCATATAACTATCACATAAAATATTCTCTTCATGATCCACATGCATGCAAAGTTGACACTCTTCCAAAATAGTGGGATTATCCTCAAATAAAGTCATGACCTCTCCAAGCCCACTTTTATCAAAACTTCCATAAGATTGGACACTCTACAAATATGTGGGATTACTTTTACCTAAAGTTGACGCTCTTCCAAACCCACTTTCAATATTATTGCAAACATATTCATCATGAGGCTTAAATAAATTTTCAAGTTCATAAGAAGAATCACCCCAACCATGATCGTTGCAACAAGTAGTGGACATAGCAAAATTAGCATCCCCAAGCTTGGGGTTTTGCATATTATTAGCACAATTGACACTAATACAATTTATAATAACATCATTGCAATCATCCTTTTCATTCAAGGAGCTATCATGAAGCTCTTCATAAACTTCTTCGTTTAACACTTCATCGCAATTTTCAGATTCATAAATCTCAAGCAAAACTTCTTAAAGATAATCTAGTGAACTCAATTCACTAGCAATTGGTTCATCATAATTGGATCTTTTGAAAAGGTTAGCAAGTTGATGAGGATCCATATGAATATATTTTTAGCAAGAAAAGAGCAAGCCAATAGAATACACATGGCAACATAAGTAGAGATAGAAAACAAGAGATTTGACGAGAAAAAGGCGAACGAAAAGAGGGCGAATAAAACGGAAAAATTTTGTGAAGTGGGGGAGATGAAAATAAGAGGAAAATGGCAAATAATGTAAATTGCAAGGAGATGAGATTTGTGATTAGGAACCTGATAGATGTTGATGATGTCTCCCCGACAATGGCGCTAGAAAGTTCCTTTGATGTCACTTGAGATGCATCGGTGTTTCCCCAAGGAATAAGGGAGGAGGTAGCACATCAACAGAAAGGTATTTCCCTCAGTGATGAGACCAAGGTTATCAAACCAGTAGGAGAACCACACAACACTACGTAAATGGTACCTGTACACAAATAACAAATACATGCAACCCGACGCATTAAAGGGGTTGTCAATCCCTTTTCGGGTAGCGGTTCCAAAAAGTGACGTAAGGATAGGTTAAAATTCTAGTAGATTGATAGATGCAAATAAAAGTAAATAAAATGCAGCAAGGTATTTTTGGGTTTTTGATAATATAGAAAATAAAAGAAGCAAATAAAAGAAAAGGCAATTGGCAATATGGATCTAAAAGTATATGATGGGAAAATAGACCCGGGGGTCATAGATTTCACTAGTGGCTTCTCTCGAGGAAATAGCAATGGTGGGTAGACAAATTACTGTTGGGCAATTGATAGAAAAGAAAATAATTATGACGATATCCAAGACAATGATCATGTATATAGGCATCACGTCCAAGATTAGTAGACCGACTCCTGCCTGCACCTACTACTATTACTCCACACATCGACCACTATCTAGCATGCATCTAGTGTATTAAGTTCATGGAAAAACAGAGCAATGCAATAATAACGATGAAATGATGTAGACAAGATCAATTCATGTAGGAATAGACCCCATCTTTTTATCCTTAATAGCAATGATACATGCGTGCCTTGCTGCCCCTTCTGTCATTGGGAAAGGACACCGCACCTCTTCAATTGCAAGATAAATAGATCAAGCTGGCCAAACAAAACCCTAATATCGGAGAAGAAATATGTGGCTATAACAATCAAGATTGGATTTTAAATCAAGGCAGATCTGATCATAAACTCACAATTTATCAGATCCCAACAAACGCACCGCAAAGAGTCATTACATCAAATAGATCTCCAAGAGACCATTGATTTGAGATACAAAGAGAGAAAAAACCATCTAGCTACTAGCTACGGACCTGTAGGTCTGAGTTGAACTACTCACGCATCATAGGAGAGGCACCAATGAGGATGATGAACCCCTCCGTGATCGTGTTCCCCTCCGGTGGAGTGCCGGAATAGGGCTCTAGATTGGATCTCATGGTTCTGGAACTTCCGGCGGCTAGAATAGAATTCTGTCGACTCCCCTCGGGTTTCTGGAGCAAGGAGGTATTTATAGAGCAAAGAGGCGGTGCGGGAGGCCACCAAGGTGGGCACAACCCACCTGGGCGCGCCCTGGTGGATTGTGCCCCCCCTTGGGGCACCCCTAGGTGCTTCTCTGGCCCATCTGGTGTCTTCTAGTCAAAAAAAATCCACAAAAAGTTTCGCTGCATTTGGACTCTGTTTGATATTGATTTTATGCGATGTAAAAAACAAGAAGAAAACAACAACTGACACTTGGCACTATGTCAATAGGTTAGTCCCAAAAAATGATATAAAATTATTGTAACACATCCAAGATTGATAATATAACAACATGGAACAATAAAAAATTATAGATACATTGGAGACGAATCAGCATCCCCAAGCTTAATTCCTTCTCGTCCTCGAGTAGGTAAATGATAAATCAGAATTTTTGATGTGGAATGCTGCCAAACATGTTCATCACATAATCTTTTCTTTATAGCATGGACAGTTGGACTTTTATGTGGTTCAAAGCAATAGTCTATTTTTGACATGAGGACTTTAATACTCAAGCACATCAACAAACAACCATGTCTTTCGAAATACCAACACTAAAGCAAGTTATCCCTAGCCCATTATGTACAATCATTGACCCATTCATGAAACACACTCGCATATTAGATACACCCAAAGCTCAAGTATGACAATAGTGCCCCTTAGTTGGTGCTTTATAAGAGAAGATGGAGACTCAAATAAAAATAAAATTGCATAAAGTAAATAGAAAGGCCCTTCGTGGAGAGAAATATGGATTTGTAGAGGTGCTAGAGCTCAAAGCAAAAAAGATAGAGATAAAACATTTTGGGTGGCATGCTTTTCCTGTCAACGAAAACGATCGAGTAGTTCCCAATTGAGGGAGTCCTGGATTAGGGGGTGCCCGAATGGCCGGACTATACCTTCGACCGGACTCCTGGACTATGAAGATACAAGATTGAAGACTTCGTCCCGTGTTCGGAAGGGACTTTCCTTGGCGTGGAAGGCAAGCTTGGTGATACGGATATGTAGATCTCCTACCATTGTAACCGACTCTGTGTAACCTTAGCCCTCTCTGGTGTCTATATAAACCGGAGAGTTTTAGTCCATAGGACGAACAACAATCATACCATAGGCTAGCTTCTAGGGTTTAGCCCCTCTGATCTCGTGGTACATCTACTCTTGTACTACCCATATCATCAATATTAATCAACCAGGACGTAGGGTTTTACCTCCATCAAGAGGGCCCGAACCTGGGTAAAACATCGTGTCCCCTGCCTCTTGTTACCATCCGGCCTAGACGCACAGTTCGGGACCTCCTACCCGAGATCCGCCGGTTTTGACACCGACATTAGTGCTTTCATTGAGAGTTCCTCTGTGTCGTCACTTTTAGGCCCGATGGCTTCTCCGATCATCAACAGCGATGCGATCCAGGGTGAGACTTTTTTCCCGGACAGATCTTCGTATTCGGCGGCTTTGCACTGCGGGCCAATTCGCTTGGTCATCTGGAGCAGATCAAAAGTTACGCCCCTGGCCATCAGGTCAGATTTGGAAGCATGAACTACACGGCCGACATCCATGGAGACTTGATCTTCGAGGGATTCGAGCCACAGCCGAGCGCACCGCACCGTCACAATGGGCATGATTTAGCTCTGCCACCGAATAGTGCCCTGGAGGCCGCACCTGTGTCCGCTCCGACCCCTAGCTCGGAGCCGATCACACCAACCGATGATGGGTGGTTAGACACCGCCTTAGGGGCTGCAATCTCTACGACGATCGTGCGGAGCACCAGCCCTATTCTCTATGAAGCCCGTGATTCCAAGGAGCCAGACTCCTCTCCAGACTCCGACCCTCCGCACCCCGACCGATCGAACCTGATTGGGCGCCGATCATGGAGTTCACCACCGCAGACATCTTTCAGCACTCGCCCTTCGGCGATATTCTGAATTCACTAAAGTCTCTCTCTTTGTCAGGAGAGCCCTGGCCGGACTATGGTCGGCAAGGTTGGGATGCGGATGATGAAGAAATTCAAAGCCCACCCACCACCCACTTCGTAGCCACTGTCGATGATTTAACCAACATGCTCGACTTCGACTCCGAAGACATCGATGGTATGGACGCCGATGCAGGAGACGATCAAGAACCAGCGCCTATAGGGCACTGGAAAGCTACCTCTTCCTATGATATATACATGGTGGACACCCCAAAAGAAGGCAATGGCGATGGAACAGCGGAGGATGACCCCTCCAAGAAGCAGCCTAAGCGCCAGCGTTAGCGGCGCCGCTCTAAATCCCGCCAAAACAAAAACGGCGATTCCGGCACGGCGGATAATAACACCCCGGACAGTGCCGAAGACAACCACCTCCAGCAAGATTCAACACAGGAGGATAGAGAAGCCAGCCCTCATGAGAGAGCGGCAGACAGAGAGGTCAAGGACGATAATTATATGCCTCCCTCCGAAGACGAGGCAAGCCTCGACGACGACGAATTTGTCATGCCGGAGGATCCCGTCGAACAAGAGCGTTTCAAATGCAGGCTTATTGCCACGGCGAGCAGCCTCAAGAAAAAACAGCAACAACTTAGAGTTGATCAAGATTTGCTAGCCGATAGATGGACTGAAGTCCTTGCGGACGAAGAGTATGAACTGGAACGCCCCTCCAAGAGCTACCCAAAGTGCAGGTTGCTACCCGAATTAGAGGAGGAAGCACCTAAACCTACATCACCAACGCATGATGCGGCCGACCGGCCACCCCGTGGCCGCGATAGAGAGGCCTCTCGGCCCTCCACTCAAGCCGCACCCCGGCGCCGCTCAAAAACTACCAAGGCATGGGAAAATGCGCCAGACCTACGAGATATATTGGAGGACAAGGCAAGGCAAACAAGATCGATCTACGGATCATGTGGGCGCCCCACGGCACGAGACGGTACTCGTCACGCCGGATACAGTAAATCCGGCCGGGCCGAACACAGTAGACAAAGCTCGTTTGAGCTGCGTTGTGATGTAGCCCAATATAGAGGCGCCACACACCCACTATGCTTCATAGATGAAGTAATGGATCATCAAATCCCCGAGGGTTTCAAACCCGTGAACATCGAATTATACGATGGCACAACAGATCCTGCGGTATGGATTGAGGACTATCTCCTTCATATCCACATGGCCCGCGGTGATGACCTACATGCCATCAAATACCTCCCACTCAAGCTTAAAGGACTAGCCTGGCATTGGCTTAACAGCTTGGCAGTAGAATCAATTGGTTGTTGGGAGGACCTGGAAGCCGCATTCCTCGACAATTTCTACGACACTTATGTGCGACAACAGATGCCGATGACCTAAGCCACATAATTCGGCAGCCAGAGGAATTGGCCAGACAATTCTGGACACGGACGTAGAGGAATTGGCCACATAATTCCTAACCAAGAAAAATCAAATCGTCGACTGTCCGGACGTAGAGGCCCTAGCAGCCATCAGGCATAACATCCGCGACGAGTGGCTTGCACGGCACCTAGGACAGGAAAAGCCGAAATCTATGGCAGCCCTCACGACACTTATGACCCACTTTTGCGCGGGAGAAGACAGCTGGCTAGCTCGCAGCAATAACATGACCAAGAGCCCTGGTAATTCAGATACCAAGGACAACAGTGGCAGGTCGCGTCGCAACAAGCAAAAGCGCCGCATTAACGGCGACAATGCTGAGGATACGGCAGTTAATGCCGAATTCAGAGGCTCTAAACCCGGTCAGCGGAAAAAGCCATTCAAAAGAAATACTCCGGGCCCGTCCAGTTTGGACCGAATACTCGACCGCTCATGCCAGATACATGGCACCCCCGAAAAACCAGCCAATCACACCAACAGAGATTGTTGGGTGCTCAACCAGGCAGGCAAGTTAAATGCCGAAAGCAGAGACAAGGGGCTGCATAGCGATGACGAGGAGGAGCCCCGGCCGCCAAACAACAGTGGACAGAAAGGTTTTCCCCCACAAGTGCGATTGGTGAACATGATATACGCAACCCACGTCCCCAAGAGGGAGCGGAAGCGTGCGCTAAGGGACGTATACGCGATGGAGCCAGTCGCCCCAAAGTTCAACCCATGGTCTTCCTGCCCGATCACTTTTGATCGAAGGGACCACCCCACTAGCATCTGTCATGGCGGATTGGCCGCATTGGTTCTAAACCCAATTATTGACGGATTTCACCTCACTAGGGTCCTTATGGACGGTGGCAGTAGCTTGAACCTGCTTTATTAGGATACAGTGCGGAAAATGGGCATCGATCCCTCGAGGATTAAACCCACCAGAATGACCTTTAAAGGCGTCATACCAGGTGTAGAAGCCAACTGTACAGGCTCAGTTACACTTGAAGTGGTCTTCGGATCTCCGGATAATTTCCGAAGCGAGGAGTTAATCTTCGACATAGTCCCATTCCGCAGTGGCTGTCACGCACTGCTCGGGCGAACCGCATTTGCCAAGTTCAATGCGGTGCCGCACTACGCATACCTCAAGCTCAAGATGCCAGGCCCTCGAGGAGTAATCACAGTCAATGGAAACACTGAACGCTCTCTCCGAACGGAGGAGCATACGGCGGCTATCGCAGCGGAAGTACAAAGCAGCCTCTCAAGGCAATTCTCTAGTCCGGCCACTAAACGTCTGGACACCGTCAAGCGCGCCCGGAGTAACCTACAACAAGACCGCTTGGCACGTTCCGAGTAAGCATAGCAATGCGTCCCCAACCCCAGCCCTCGCAAACTTGCAAAACCAGTGTTGCGCGTACATAACTATGCTATAGAAATACCATTGGCACAGGGGGAGGGGCACCATCACGGCACGCCTGAAACGCGGCTTAAACCACAATAGGGGCTGCCGATTTCTTAATTTTCTCTTATTTTCAGGAATCCATTCTTCGGAAGGCTTGTCCGGCAGTATAATTGCCACACAAACGATACAACTAGGGAAGCAGAAAGCTGCGCCGCACTACGGAACTCTAAGGTGGTCTCTATAACGAGCAGTATACTTGTTTCGCATAACATTCCGCAGCTCGCCCCTGGAAAGGACATATTTGATAGTCCCATCTTTTCCTTATCGCACTATTTGTATCGTTCTGCTATGATTGCATCTTTTTTAAATAAACAATGCATAGCTTCCGTCTATTATTGCATTACCACTTTTTTACGAATATATGTTCATTAATGACATGTTGCACCCATACACTTTGGTACGGCCAATACGCTAGGGGCTTAAGTACCCCACAACATGGTGTGAGAAGTCCGAACACTTTCACAAGTGTGGCAGCCAGAACTTATAGCATTATATGCATCGGCTCCAAATCATGTCTTGGGTCAATAGTTGGGTTTGCACGGCTCCTATGTTTTGGTACCTTACGTTCCGTTATATCGGCCTAGGTAGCACTAGGAGAACTACTGCGATTGTGCCCCAGTTGAGCTGGGCTAAGCACCTCAGTAGAGAAAGCTAAAACTGACAGTCATGATGAGGCGAGAGCTGGTCACTGTTCGAGAGGTTTTCGAGTCCCTAAAGACTTATGTCGCTTAGAGCGAGGGGTTGGCTTTGTCCGTCCTAGGCGTGGATAGCGCCCTGAACTCGATCTTCCGAACACTAGGGGCTTCGCCGAAATTTAAAATTATAGAATTCTATGGCTAAGTGATAGTTTTCAAGCATTATAGTCCGATTGCCTTGTTCGTTGTGTTGAGCACCTCCCTCGAAGGACCCAAGAATGGGAAAAGGAGCGCTCATGTTTATCCCGAACACCCCAGCACTCGTGCCATGGGGGCAGAAGCCGACGACTCGCCATCTCTCAAATTTGATGAACGGCCGCACAGAAGGTAATATTTTAAATTCAAAAAGCATTGCTTAGCGCACATGAACAAGTTTTCAGCGCACAGGACAAAACGAGCGAGTTTACTGAAAAACTACATCCATGGAACATTCATCCGCCACAAGGAGGGCACCCTTCAGAACGCCCTCATAATACATCTCGGGCTTGCGATGCTCCTTGCCCGGTGGTGGCCCGTCCTTCACAAGCTTCTCAGCATCCAGCTTGCCCCAGTGCACCTTCGCACGAGCAAGCGCCCTACGGGCACCCTCGATGCATACGGAGCACTTGATGACTTCGAGCCTTGGACATGCCTCCACCAGCCGCCTCACCAGCCCGAAGTAGCTCCCAGGCATGGCCTCTCCAGGCCATAGCCGGACTATGAGGCCCTTCATGGCCTGTTCGGCCACCTTATGGAGCATACTAAGACCAGAACACCTTCTCCGTCGAGCTTCCCTCCTCGGCTCGGTAGAAGGCGGCAGCATCCGACACGCTACGGGGCAAGTCTGCGAATGCTCCTGGAGAGCTCCGGATTTGGGTAAGTGACAAGTAATTCACTTTTACGTGCTTGCTTTGCATAAAGAATGCCTTGCCCACCGCTATCTTTTTTATCATCTCAACCTCTTGGAGGGCCTTCTGGGCTTCGGCCTTGGCAGACTTGGCATCTTCAATGGCCGCCGCGAGCTCAGACTCTCGCGTCTTCAAGTCAAGCTCCAAACTTTTATGTTTTTTCATGAGAGCCTGGAGCTCTTGCCGCACCTCGCCAACCTGCGTCTCATGCTTCTCCCGCTTGGTGCGCTCTGTGGCCGCCCTCTTCTCGGCCTCGGACAGCGCTTGCTTAAGGGTCGCCACCTCAGTTGTGGCCCCCTACAATAGCCGCATTAATCCTGTCACTTTTTGCAATTGCACCTTTCACATATTTCAATAAGGTACTCCTTACCTTCCTTCTCCTCGAGCTGCTGCTTGGCTAGGCCAAGCTCTTGCTCGGACTGCTCGAGGTTCTGCTTCAACGTATCCACCTCCACAGTGAGTGCGGCGGAGGCCAGCAGCGAAGCCTGCATACGCATATTGACTTGATCATGTTAGACTCCTGCGAATGTTATTAGATCCTCCATTTGGCTTTTCTTTTCGAACGGCGAACAGAGCATCAGGGGCTACTGTCTATGCGGTAATATTTTTACATATTCTTTACTTACCTCAAAGCCTGTTAGAAGGCTGGCACAAGCGTCAGTCAGTCTGCTCTTGGCGGACTGAACCTTCTGGATCACCACACTCATAATAGTGCGGTGCTCCTCGTCGATTGAGGCGCCGTTAAGCGTCTCCAGCAAACTGTCCGGTGCCTCCGGTTGGACGGAGGTCACCGGCTCGGTAGGCTTGCTCCTCTTGGAAGGAGGCTGCCTACCGGAGTCCGGAACCGTTGAAGGTTCCGGCGCGGTGTGCGGCTCAAGGCCGGACTTGGAGCCCTTGGGGGTTCTATCCCCTTTACGCCTGGAGTCCGGGAGATTGCCTTGCGGCGCCTCCAGGACCACCTCCTCCTGTCTTGGAACTTGTTGGGCGCCACCTCGGCGCCGTCCGTAGGGTGGGGGGAGGAAGCCGTCGGAAGCGAATTCACATCTGACGAATCCAGGGAGCCGCTCGACGACTCGTCGAGCCCGGCCTTGGGCGGACTACACAATCATGTTTGACGTAAGGAAAAACTGTGCAATGGGGGAATACTATGAATCACTCTAGTATCCGGATACTTACGATCTCGCCAGGGGCTTGGCCCTCTGCGGCCACTCTTCTTCGCCGTCATCGGCGTTGGTGGAGTTGTCCGGAGGAGGGGTCTTCCCCCTCTTGGACCATTCGGCCTCCCCGGTTGGGGCAGCCTTCCTTTTCTTCCCTCCCCTCGCTGGAGGAGGAGAGGTCTCTTCTTCCACCTCCTCATCTTCATGGGAGGAGTGCACCTTGTAGTCGTCGGATGATGAATCCGACACCTCCTGGCGCCGGGCACTCTTTTGAGTCCCCGTGGCCTTCTTCTTGGCCTTCTTCTCCGGCACCACGTAGGGTGCCGGAACCAGCAGCTTCGCCAAGCGAGCGTCCACTGGGCCTTCGGGCAAAGGAGCCAGACAGTTGATCTGTCTGGACGTCTCCTGCCAATCCTGTCAAAGGTAAGGGAGCTTAGATCCCGCATGGAGTCAAACTATGAAAAACTAATACCCTGTAAAAGGTAAAAGCAGCTTACCGCACGAGCATGACGCTGCATGCTGAATCCGCGATCCTCGGTAGCGGATGCGGGGGCCTCGGCGCCCTTGAAAAGCACCTTCCAGGCATCTTCGTACGTCATGTCAAAGAGCCTGCTTAGAGTTCAGTGCTGCGCCGGGTCGAACTCCCACAGGTTGAAAGCCCGTTGTTGACACGGGAGGATCTGGCGGATGAGCATAACCTGGACTACGTTGACAAGTTTGAGCTTCCTATCCACCAAGGTTTGGACGCATGTTTGGAGTCCGGTCAGCACTCCTTTTTTACCCCACGACAGGCCCATCTCTTTCCAGGAGGCGAGCCGCATAGGGGGTCCGGATCGGAACTCGGGGGGGTGCGACCCATTCAGGGTCGTGCGGCTCGGTGATGTAAAACCACCCCGATTGCCACCCCTTTAGGGACTCCACAAAGGAGCCCTCGAACCATAGGACGTTGGGCATCTTGCGCACCATGGCGCCTCCGCACTCCGCTTGGGTGCCGCGCACCACCTTCGGCTTGACATTGAAAGTCTTGAGCCATAGGCCGAAATGGGGGCGGATGCGGAAGAATGCCTCGCACACGATGATAAACACTGAGATGTTGAGGACAAAGTTCGGGACCAGATCGTGGAAGTCCAGGCCATAGTAGAACATGAGCCCCCGGACAAATGGGTGGAGAGGGACGCCCAGTCCACGGAGGAAATGGGGGAGGAACACCACCCTCTCATGGGGCCTAGGGGTGGGGATGAGCTGCCCCTCTTCGGGAAGCCGGTGCGCAATGTCGTTAGACAAGTATCCGCCCTTCCTCAGTCGTTTGATGTGTCCCTCCGTGACGGAGGAGACCATCCACTTGCCTCCCGCTCCGGACATGCCTGGAGAAGGTTGAGGTGGGGTGTGCGGACTTGGGCGCTGGAGCTCGAGTGCGCAGAAATGGATAGGCAAAGGAGGAAGAAGGTGTGGATGAAAAGGCGGATCCTTATCCCCTTATATGGCGGACGACTATGCGCCCCCACCAGCCTGGTAAAACTCGCTTATCTCCCAAGAGTCGTAGTCAATGGCGCGGTTGGGTTACCCACACCCATATTGATGAGAATCCCGGAATAAGGGGACACGATCTCTGCTTTAACAAGACGTGCGAAGGAAACTGCCTCGCTAAACGCGCTGAGGTGGGACAGTAAAACGATTCAAATAAAGACTTGCCCGTGGTGTGATGTCACGCTATGGAATACGTCAGCAGATTAGATTTGTGTAAATATTATTCTCTCTATGGAAATATGTGGAAACTTATTTTGCAGAGCCGGACACTACCTTTGTGTTCAAAATCTTCTATGAAGTACTTGGAGGAGGAACCCGCCTAGCAATGCCGAAGACAATCTGCACGCCGGACTCGTCATCATTGAAGCCTGGTTTAGGGGCTACTGAGGGAGTCCTGGATTAGGGGGTGTCTGGATGGCCGGACTATACCTTCGGCCGGACTCCTAGACTATGAAGATACAAGATTGAAGACTTTGTCCCGTGTCCGGAAGGGACTTTCCTTGGCGTGGAAGGCAAGCTTGGCGATACGGATATGTAGATCTCCTACCATTGTAACTGACTCTGTGTAACCCTAGCCCTCTCCGGTGACTATATAAACCGGAGAGTTTTAGTCCGTAGGACGAACAACAATCATACCATAGGCTAGCTTCTAGGGTTTAGCCTCTCTGATCTCATGGTAGATCTACTCTTGTACTACCCATATCATCAATATTAATCAAGCTGGACGTAGGGTTTTACCTCCATCAAGAGGGCCCGAACCTGGGTAAAACATCGTGTCCCTTGTCTCCAGTTACCATCCGGCCTAGACGCCCAGTTCGGGACCCCTACCTGAGATCCGCCAGTTTTGGCACCGACACCAATACTTTCCATGCTAGATATATCATAGGTGGTTCCCAAACAGAAAATAAAGTTTATTCCTTTTTTCATCATACTTTCACATTCCACGCCTAACCGAATCCACGGGTGTCGTCCATACCAACACTTCCCAAGGAATTTATTATTTGACAACATAAAGTAAATTCATTTTTCATTTTGGGACTGGGCATCCTTAATACCTTTGTCGTACTCTCATGCAATGACAAGTAAATAAATACTCATCTTGAGAATAACACATCTAGCATGGAAATATATCAGCCACCTCCTACCGTTTCATGAGCGGTACGAGCACACAAAAGAGAAATTTATTTTGAAAATTAGAGATGGCACATACAAATTTGCTTAGCACGGCAAAAGAATACCGCATATAGGTAGGTACAGTGGACTGATGTGGCAAAATTTGGTTTAATGGATTTCGGATGCACAAGTAGTGATCATTTTTAGTGCAGATGAAAGGCTAGCAAAATATTGAGAAGCATCCAACCAAGAAACAAAAAATCTCATAAGCGAGCTTTAAGCATAACTAACACTGAATAATGCACCAGAAGTGGTGTACGTGTTTAGTTGGGACGGTTGATGTCGGTGTCAAAACCGACAGATCTCGGGTAGGGGGTCCCAAGCTGTGTATCAGAGGATCAATGGTAACAAGGGACGCAAGGGACATAATGTTTTACCCAGGTTCGATCCCTCTTAAAGGAGGTAAAACCCTACGTCCTGCTCGATTATATTCAATGAGTATAGGGGTTACAAAAGTTGATCTACCACGAGATCATAATGGCTAAGCCCTAGATGTCTAGCCTATCAAAGTTCTGATAGCCTTTATGGATTAAACCCTCTGGTTTATATATACACAGGAGAGACCTAGGTTTGTATAGAGTTGGTTTGTGGAGGAAGGAAACAACAGATCCGGACACAAAACTTTCCATCCACGCATATAGGAGTCCTACCTCGATACGGGGGGACAGTCTTCTGCTTTGTCCTTTCAGCCCATCAGTCCGGCCCATACTGAATAGTCCGGACACCCGAGGACCCCCTAATCTAGGACTCCCTTAGTAGCCCCTGAACCAGTCTTCGATGATGATGTGTTCGGCACGCAGATTATCTTCGGCATTGCAAGGCGGGTTCCTCCTCCTGAATATTTGAAGTCAGCTTCCTGTGTAAAGAAACTGTGTCTGGATTTGCACAATCAATACCATCCTTAGACGTGAAGGCAAAACATCAAAATAGGAACAGTGTCTTTTACTGACAACTTTTTCGGCGAGGCGTCACACTTGACCCTTCAACATTTCAAACCGTTTTCACGCCTCCCGTTTCGTGTTTCGAGGCTTAGCCTCTATTGGCACGTCTTGTCAAAATAGAGATCGTGCCCGCCCATTACGGGATTCCCAGCAATATGGTTTGGGTAACCCAACCACGCCTTAACACACTATCTTGTTGGGAACAGGTGAGGTTTGCGGCTTGAGGGGGGGGGGTTGTATTTTCGCTGCCTATAAGAGGGTAAAAATCCCTTCTTTTTCCCCACGACTTCCTCTATCTTCCATCTTCCCATCTTGAAGCTGCAACGCCCAAAAAACCCAATCTTTCCCACCACTGCCATCCTCTCTAGCAATGGCCGGATCCGGTTCCAAGGGCAAGTGGGAGACCTCCTCCGTCACCGAGAAGGACATCAAGGAGCTCCAGAGCGCAGGCTATCTGTCCACGGATATCGCGCATAGGCTCCCTAACAAAGATCAGGTTATCCCTACTCCGGAGGCCGGCGAGAGGGTCGTATTCATTCCTCATTTCCTCTGAGGGATAGGGTTTCCCCTCCACCCCTTCGTCCGAGGCCTCATGTTCTATTACGGGCTAGATTTTCATGATCTATTCCCAAATTCTTTCCTCCACGTATCAGCATTCATTGTCGTGTGTGAGGCTCTTCTCTGCATCCCCCCACACTTCAGCCTATGGCTCAAGGTTTACAATCTGAAACCGAAGGTGGTCGATGGGCAGCACACGGACTGTGGCGGGGCCATAGTGAGCAAGCTCCCCAACACCGTCTGGCCCAAGGAGGCTTTCGTGCAGACGGTCAAGGTGTGGCAGTAGGAGTGGTTCTACATCACCAAACCCCGCGACACCAACTGGGCCTTGATTGGGGGTCCCAACCGGAGGTGCAGATGCTGCAGAAACACATCTCCAACATGTTGGGATCGAATACCGGACTCACAAACGTGATTCAGGTGTTGCTCTGCCGCCGCATTCTTCCCTGCCAACTCCGGGCGTCCCGTATGTGGGAGTTCAATCCGGAAGAGACACAGATCTTGAAGCGCTTCTTCGGCACCATGTACGAAGACATATGGAAGCAACTCTTCAAGGACCAGAAAAGTTGGCCTATGAAGAGCGAAGACATCAGACTCGACAGCGAGAAACCGACCTCACTGGTAAGCATAATACTTTCAAAGACCTATTCGGTCAGATGAGTTAGATATAATATGTTGCCTATGTTCTATACGGAGGCGCCCGACACTCTGGAGGAAGCACTGCAATGTGCTTCCATCGTGGCGGAGCACCGCACCCTGATGGGTGTGGTGGTGGAAAAGGTTCAGTCTGCCAAGAGTGGACAAAATGAAGCCTTCACCAGCCTTTTGACAGACTTTGAGGTATGCGACGTAATGTTCTAAAACTTTTCATATAGAGGAATATACCTATGCACAGACAATAGCCTATGAGGCTCTGTCCAGTTTTTAAAAGAAACTGAACAGAGGATCCACATAGTATTCGAGAGAACTAACATGATGCTTTCTTACTGCAATAGGCTTCCCTGTTGGCAGCAACTGCCCATGCTGCATAAGTTTCAGAACTCAATCGGAAGCTTCAGGTGGCTGACGAAGAGATCGACCGCATTAACAAGCGGTTTGATGAGACGCAAGGTATGTGTGTAATGTTAATAACTTAGTCATATATCAAAAGTGATATGTGAATTTGGAGGTTAACTCTTTGAATGGTTTGATTATGATCGCAGCTAGCACAGCCGAGGTCGAGACCCTCAAAGGCTCTCTCGACTAGGCCAAGAAAGAGGCATAGGCGAATAAGGCAGCCGCTGACAAAGTGGCTGCGGAACTAAAGACTGAACAAGCTGCCCGCTGTCAACATGAAGCTTGGGTGGCCGAGGTTGAGCAGTCGCTAAAGGATGCCATTCGCAAGTGCGGAATCTTGAAGGGAAAGGCTTCAGCCCAATCATCCGAGCTCGCCAAGGCTCTTAAAGATGCCAAAGAAGCGTGGGTCGAGTCCCGTAGTGCTCGCGAAGAGATTCATTAGGCAAGGCAGATAGTGGTGGTAAGGCCTTTCTTTTGTAGAGTATTTTTGGAGGCCAGAGGTATGCTTTGTTTACCTGATTATGGAGTTCTCCATGCCCGTTTGTGGATCTTCCGAAGAGTTCCACCGATGCCGCGCAGTTCTTCTGAGCCCAGGAGGGGAACTCAACCGAAAAGGTTTTCTGGTTGCAATATCTCGCGCCGGTACACCCGGCGCCTCTGAACGACCAGCTGAAGCAGCTGTCAGAGCTGCATAGGGCGGCTGGCTTGGCCATGAAGGATCTAATAGTCCAGGTCTGGCCGGCCAAGCCCATTCCCGGCAGCTACTTCGGCTTGGTGAAGCGGCTCATCGATACGCGACCTCAGATTGATGCTGTGAAGTGTTCGGCCTGCATAGAGGGTGCTTGGATGGCCTTTTCCCGCGTCAACATGCAATGGGCGAAGATGAAGTCCACCAAAGTGGCAATAGCAAGCCCGCCCGAAGGCAAAGATCATCGGAAGCCGGAGAGGTACTTCGATGACGTCCTAGAAGGGGCCGAATAGTAGAGGGCCAATGTTCTAAGGACGTGATATTTGAGTAGATGTGTCCGGGTTGTAAAAAACTTATGTTATGAACCCATGCTTGTTATATATCTATGTTCGCGCCTTTTGTTTCAAGTGATTTGTTTCCTCCTGTGCGGACGTTTTAGTTGCTATATTGCCGAAAGTTGCCAGTCATCGGCTTTGGCCCCCATGTAGATGCTACAGGGGTGTTCGACATAACACACGACCATACTTTATCCAATGTCTTACTCCATAGAGGAGGTGTCCATGAGGTGAACCAGGCAATCAGACTATGCGTCTTTATTACTTTCACTTAGCCATAGGAGTTTGACCGTGGAGCTAAGTATTAGCCCTTGGTGCGTGTGCGGCTATCCGGACTATGGTACCTTTTCCACGCAGCTGGACGAAGACCAGCCCCTCGTATAACACGGAGTGGATCATGAACAATTCGTAGTATAAGACTAAGTCGCCGAATCATGATAGTTAGTTTTCGGCTTTCTCTACTAATGTACTTGTCCGGACAAACCAGAAGCACAGGAGCCGGGAAACCCAACTATAGACTAAAGACATGATAATGCAATATCCGGGATGCCGAAGAGTTCCCTAAGGGAGTTCAGACTTGGGATGTGCGGGGCTGAGTATAGCCCCCGGTGTTAAGGCAGGATTAAAGCACCTGTGGCAGTTTGAAGTGGGGGGATACAGGTGGTAATAGAAAAAAATGGGTACCAAACAAAAGGTGTTAATCAACTGCTTTTATACCCGTATTAATACGGCGAGACGTGTTATTACAGATAATGTCATAGATATCGAGGCCATTTTACATGCCAAGAGTTTACACAAGCGAAAGGTTTACATAGGGCCTAAAATAGAGGTTCGAAGATCCCAATGATGCCCTGCTGCACCTCTGCGTCATTTCTCCTTGATGAGAAATCCTTTGAGGGGAGGAATCGATGGTTGTCCACGAAAAAGGGGGACCTAGAAAAGAGCCCCTGTATAGCCGTAGAGTCAACAGGTTTTTAACAAACCTGCAGTGGAGAAAATATGGAAGGTGTGAATAGGGTCAAGCCGTACTATAGAACTTTTCTGCAATGTGCCTCCGGCGCTGCCCAAGGTATTTTAAGTGTGTAGTTATGTACGTGCGGCGCATATGCCGCAACTTTATGGGGCGGTCGGCGGAGGCTAAACCGCTATCTAAGCTCCGGTTCCACCGTGCCATCGCATTGTGATGCAGATCGGACTCGCTTAGTAGTGTCGTGGGTCTTGATGACTGATGAGTTGTTCGGCTTGATGAGGCCGCCCAGTACTTCGGCTGCTAGGGCCGCGGTGTGCTCCTCAGTACGAAGGGAGTGCTCCATATTCCCATTTACTGTGATGATGCCACGAGGTCCATGCATTTTGAGCTTCAGATAAGCATAGTGCAGGATCACATTAGAATGGACAAAAGTCGTTTGTCCGAGCAGTGCATGATAACCACTGCAAAAAGGGACGATGTTAAAGATCAAGTCTTCACTTCAGAAATTGTCTAGAGAGCCGAATACTACTTCCAGTGTTAAGGAGCCCGTGTAGCGGGCCTCCACGTCGGGTATTACTCCTTTAAAGGTAGGATTACTGGGCTTGATTCTGGAGCGGTCGATACCCATTTTACAGACTGTATCTTGATAGATCAAGTTTAGGCTGCTGCTGCCATCCATAAGGACTCTAGTGAGATGGTATCCA
The DNA here is from genome assembly GCF_018294505.1 of Triticum aestivum. NCBI lineage: Eukaryota > Viridiplantae > Streptophyta > Magnoliopsida > Poales > Poaceae > Triticum > Triticum aestivum. Next base: position 215,322,155 of record NC_057806.1, read on the forward strand.
TCGATGATATGATCGAGTACCAGGGCCGCCGAACCTTCGTGAAAGATACTGGTTGGGTGATCCCTGTGATCGGAGGTGATTGGACAAACCGACCATGGGTTGAATTTTGGGGTGATAGGCTCTACGGCATAGACGTATCTTAATGCGCGCTTGCGCTCCCTTTTAAGGACGTGGGTGGCATATATCATGTTCACCGTTTTTACCTCGGGAGGAAACTTCTTCTGTCCTCCGGTGTTCAGAGGGCAAGGCCCAGCATCGTCCTCGCTTTGAGGTCCTTTCCCTTTACGTTCGGTATTTAATTTACCAGCTTGTTTAAAAACCCAGCAGTTTCTGTTGGTGTGGTTGGCAGGCTTGTCAGGGGTGCCATGAATCTGGCAAGGCCTATCAAATATTTTATCCAAATTGGAGGCACCGTCCCTATTTCCGTTGAACGACTTCTTTCATTGACCATATTTAGAGCCGCTGAATCTGGCGTTTACTGTCGTATCCTCTGTTTCGTCATTGTTGTTCCGACGCTTATTTTTGTTGCATCGCGGCCTTCCATTGCCGTCCCAGACCTAGGAAGTGCTGGGGTTGCTGCTACTGTTGCTTCTACGAGCCAACCAGCTGTCTTCTCCCGCACAAAAGAGGGTCATGAGTGGAGTAAGAGCTGCCATGGTCTTTGGCATTTCCTTACCGAGGTGTCGGGCGAGCCATTCCTCCCGCACATTATACTTAAATGCCGCTAAGGCCTCGGCGGCAGGGCAGTCCGCGATTTGATTCTTTTTAATTAAGAACTGAATCCAGAGTTTGCAAGCTGACTGTCTGGGTTGCTGAATTATGTGACTTAGGTCATCGGCATCCGGTGGCCGGACATAAGTGCCCTGGAAGTTGACCTCGAAAGCATCCTATAAGTCTTCCTAGCTGCCAATAGAGCTCTCTGGGACGCTATTTAACCAGTGACGTGCTGGTCCTTTTAGCTTTAGAGGGAGGTATTTAATGGCGTGGAGATCATCTCTGCAAGCCATGTGAATGCGGAGAAGGAAATCTTCAATCCATACAGCGGGATCCATCGTTCCATCGTAAGGCTCGATGTTTACGGGTTTAAACCCTTTCGGAAACTAGTGTTGCATTACCTCATCAGTCAAGCACATAGGGTGTACGGCGCCTCGGCATCGGGCAACATCTCGACGGAGTTCGGACGACATCTGCATTCGTGGCTGACCCCGGATTTGGTTACGTCTGTCGTGCCAGGCCTGATGGCCATCATCCCGTGTTGGAGAACATCCTCTTGATCCATAGATTGATGTTATCTGGCAGGCTATATTGTCCAGGTCCTGACGTAGGTCGTATGTGTAGCCCGGAGCCGCTGTCTCCTTACCTCTACGGCAAGGTGGTGTAGGCTGGTGTTCAGCATAATTAGCTGCTTTGTCCCGTCCACGTGGTGGTCGGTCCTGCTGGTCGGCCTGATTGAATTTTGACGGTATTGGCTCAAGGGCCTCATCATCAAATTGTGGCAGTAGCCTGCGTTTTTGGTAACTCTTTGTTGGGCGTTTGAGGCCATATTCTTCGGCAGCCAGGACCTTGGTCCATCTGTCATTGAGCGTGTCATGTTCGGCTTGAAGCTGCTGTTGTTTCTTTTTCAGGCTTCGCACGGTGGCGATGAGCTGTCACTTGAAGTGTTCTTGTTCTAGGGGTTCCTCTGGGATGATGAAATCTTCGTTGCCGAGGTTGACATGCTCATCATAGGCAGGTAAGTACTTAATGTCTTCCGAATCCTCGTGATCGGTGTGTCAGGGCTGTATTGACCTTCTTCCCTTTCATCCTGCTTAGACGTAGGCTCAATGGGGTGATCGGGATCTATGGCATTGTCCGGAGTGTTATTATCTCCAATGTCCGTATTGCTTTCCCTTGCCCAACGTGATCATGAGCGGCGCCGCTGACGCCGGCGCTTTGGTGGTTCATCGATGGGCTTATCCTCACCTGGGTTTTGAGTGCCATCGTTGTCCTTCTTCTTAGGTGTGTCCACCATCTATACGTCATAAGTAGAAGAGGTCGTCCAACACCCAGCGACGGGCGGGTTTTCTCCTGGTTCGGCCTCGACATCGTCGTCCATGCCATCGATGTCTTCGGAGGTGTAGTCTAGCATGTTGGTTAATTCTTCGACAATGGCTATTAAGTGGGCGATGGGTGGGATGTAAAATTCCCTACCCTCAGCCCCCAGCTCAAGCTGGGCGTAGTTCAGAGGCGATATTTCCGCGATGGCGAGAGATCACATTAGGTCCAGCGTTTTGTTTAAGAGCGAAAGCTGGACAGACGCATGAGGATCTGCAGAGCTAGGTTTGGTAATAACCACTTGACTAAGCCCGTTAGACGCAGGCCTCAAGAGATCGGAGTTGACGTCTAGAAGCGAATCCGGCTTCCCGATGAAGGGGAGAGCCCCGTTTGAGTCCTAGTCCGCCGACGGCATGATCGCATCTGGTTCTTCGGCTAAAAGCTCCTTGATGGGAGAGAGTCTGGCGGGGTTCACCTTCCCATCCTCGGACAGAGTGGTCTGCCCTGAATCTAAGGCCAGGGTAGGCCTGAGAGTCGACCCCTGAACAGGATTTGACGATAGATCTGATAGGCCTTCTTCGTATGGGTGGGGAGCGGCAGCCGACGTTGTGAACTCCTCGAAGATCAGATCTCCTCGGATGTCAGCAATGTAGCTCAATCTTCCAAACTGGATCTGGTGACCAGGGGCATAGCTGTCGACCTGCTCAAGGCGGCCGATCGCGTTGGCACATCGTGTGAAGCTCCCATACACAAAGAGTTGGCCAGTGAGAAAGGTCTCCCTGGAAACAACATCATCGTCGATGACAAGGCGAGCCATCGATTCTCCTGTTGACAACACAACGGATCTCTCAATGAAAGCACCAATGTCGGTGTCAAAACTGGCAGATCTCGGGTAGGGGGTCCCAAGCTGTGTATCAGAGGATCGATGGTAACAAGGGGCGCAAGGGACACAATGTTTTACCCAGGTTCGGGTCCTCTTAAAGAAGGTAAAACCCTACATCCTACTCGATTATATTCGATGATTATAGGGGTTACAAGAGTTGATCTACCACGAGATCGTAATGGCTAAACCCTAGATGTCTAGCCTATGAAAGTTCTGATATCCTTTACGGACTAAACCCTCTGGTTTATATATACACCGGAGAGACCTAGGTTTGTACAAACTCAGTTTGTAGAGGAAGGAAACAATAGATCCGGACACTAAACTTGCCATCCACGCATATAGGAGTCCTACCCGGATACGGGGGGACAGTCTTTTGCTCTATCCTTTCGGCCCATCAGTCCGACCCATACTGAATAGTCCGGACACCCGAGGACCCCATAATCCAGGACTCCCTCAGTTGACACACCTTAAATCTAATCCATCTTTTACACACAAAACTGCTTCGGTACACCACTTCTTCATCAAGCGGTGACCTAGTCCAACATCACCCACGGGCATTAGGGGTGCCCGATGGGGTTTCGGAAAGATTGTAACCAAGTGAAGATCATGGCATAGATGCAACATCATGCATCAACATCAAGTATTCATCGTATCTCTAGGCACAAGGTAGAGCAACGAACATGCAAGTATCAACGGGTAGGCATCAATGCAATGTCATAACAAGCTCAACATCAACGTGATCATCATGCATATGAAAAGATACCGATTAACAAGAAGGGGTATCATGGTCAAAGGGTTGCTTGCTCGGCTCAACAAAGTCCTTGGGGTCTTAAAATGTCTCTATTCCAACTCCTTCGTCAACATCGTAATCTAACGTTGCAAAATAACGACATACAATAAGGCAATAGCACAAAACAGAAAAATAAAAGTGCTCATAAAAATGTAAACTTATTTTTTCGAATAATGGAGTGAAAGCGAAGAATGCAAAAATTCTTAGTTTTGGATTTGGAGTTATAGAATAGGAGAAAGGGATTTTCAAAAGTGGATTAAATGCTCAAATTTGAATAGTATAGAAAAGTGTGATGGATATGTATGAAGGTTACACCACTAAATATTTGGGATTTTTAGAAGAATTTTGGAGTTGGGATTATTTAATTTGGACAAATATTTTGATCTATGGAATTTTCGGAAGTTTCAGAAATAAAGAAAAAGAAAAAGGCACTATGCAACTGGGCCAGAAGGGCCACCGTGCAGCAGGCCTAGTGAGAAACCAGCCTACGCGCCTGCTACATCGAAGGCGTAAAGGCGAAATACGCCTTCAGCTGACAAGGTGCGTGCGCGGCGGGCGTGTTTAAACCGGACAGGTGGATCCCTATAGGTCTGGAACCCCTTCCGGTGACCTGATAAGTACCCCGTACCCCGAAACACTTCTGGTGTCCGAATAACATCTTTACCTCTCGACCATTTCAAGATTACTCATCATGTCCGTGATCTTATCCGAGACTCCGAACAACACTACAAGAAAAGACACATCGATGACATTTTGGGCCGGACGAAATTTTTTTCTGTCATACATATGACACTTCTATGACGATAATTGTGACAAAACCCGGTATCATCATAGATGTCATGGGCTCCTACTTATATGACAAAAAATCATGACAGAAAATGGGCTTTTTGTCCTGGGCGGGCCGGAGACGCAGCTGCATGACATTCTTTGGGCCGTCCATGACGGAAAAAACCGTGGTAGAAACGAGGGGAGGAAAATTTCGGGGAGTTCCCGATTACGGTGGGAGGTTGGGGGCCGAGCGATGCGCGTTTCTCTCGTACACGTACGCGCGTGTGTGCGAGGCGTTGGCACTAACTGAACCCGAGCGAGGCGTTGGGCTCTAACTGAACCCAAGCGATTGCACTGCACGTTACGCGTTACTAAACCCGAGCGATCGATCGATGGCTGTTAACTGAACCCGATCGAGCGATTCCTTGGCTACTGCTGCCAACTAAAATCGATCGATGGGATGCACAGTGAGCATTGCGGGGGGGTGGGGGTGGATGAACATTGAGCGGTGGCATTGCCTCTGGATGAACAGGACCCCATGGTGTGGTGGAGGGCTGGATGAACAGTAGACGGTGGAGGGTGCCCGTGGAGGGGTGGATGAACAGGACCCCGTGGTGTGGAGGGCTGGATGAACAGTAGATGGTGGAGGGGTGGTTGAACAGTAGCCGGTGGAGTAGCGCATGGTGGAGGCTGGATGAACAGGAGCCCGTGGAGGCTGGAGGAGGTCGACGGTGGATGAATAGTAGCTCGTGGAGGCTGGAGGGGTCGACGGTGGAGATGAACAGTATCCCGTGGAGTCCCGTTTTGCGGTACGCCACACCCCTCCCGATGAACAGGACCCCCATTTCGACCGTAGCGCTCCAACACAAGTCCGTTTCCTCCGTTTTGCGGTACGCCACACCCCTCCAGATCAACAGGACCCCCGTTTCGACTATAGGAGGTCCGTTTCCTCCGTTTTGCGGTACGCCACACCCCTCCCGATCAACAGGACCCCCGTTTCGACCGTAGGAGGTTCGTTTCCTCCATTTTGCGGTATGCCAGGCCTCGTTTCCATCGCCTCTTCCGTCCAAGCCCTCCCGATGAACACGACCACGCATTCTGTTCCGACCCGTGAACACGACGACGACGCTATTTCTCCGTTCCGACCCAGCCATGTACACGAGCCCTCACCGTACGTATGCGCGAGTAGGCGTTCGAGACCCCGCCCGTATGTACACATACGTGGCCGTATTTTCTTTCTTGCGCCCTGGCCGCCTCTACTACGATACGTGCGTGCCTCTACATCCACCAGTATATATGTACGTACACGTTCACGACCAGAATGACAATGCTGCGTACGCTTCGGCGAGGTGGGTCCCGACTGTCAGGCACTTCCTTGCCTGCGAAGATGTAGCTGGTGTGTCCCAGCACTCAGGGGGGCGAATCATTTTTTTTGCCCGGATGCACTTTCTTGCGTGCGAAGGTCTAGCTGGTGGGTCCCAGCACTCTGGGGGGAAACTTTTTTTCACGAAATACGGTGGCCCGTCCGGTGGGTCCCTGCTATCAGGTGGAGGAATCATTATTTTCCGCGTAATAAGGAGGCACTTCCTTGCTGCCGCCGTGGACCCAGTTGTCAGCCTCTCCACATACAGTCCACGTCCGATGGAAGTCATTCCTTGACCACGTTGACCACGCCGCGCCGAGAGCACCAGGGCGGTGGACGGCGGCGAGGCCTAGGAAGGGGACGACGCGGAGCCGGTGAAGACGCGGCAGTGGATGCCCACGCGGAGTGGAGTATGGGGGTTCACTCATTCGGCTCCGTGTGAGGCTGCCATCACCGCAGGGCCTGGCCAGCGGTGGGAATAGTAGGGGGCGGTGAGGCCTCCGCGGTAGCACAGCTGGCCACGAGAGGCAGTAGCAGGCGGCACGACCGGTGCTGCTTTGGGCGGCTGGAGCAAGAAGACCAGAGGTTGAAGAAGCACTATGGCCGTTGGATGGACATCGTACGATCACTAGAGCTAGAATCATTCATATTGACTAAGTTGACAAAGCCCTTCGTCCCCGTCAACTTAGTAGGCCCACAAGTCAGTTTCCCACCAAGGTGGGTCCCAGCTAGCCGGGGGAGTATTCATTTTTTTGTGCGTAAAAAGGAGGCACTTCCGGTGGGTCCGAGCTGACAGCGGGGGGAACGTTTCGACTGTACGAGGCCTCGCCGTCGCCGGAGAATAACAGCAGGTGTGGGTGAGTAGAGGGATGGCTAGGCTAGCGATGGGAGTACAGTGGGGCAGTGAGGCCTGCGCGGCAGCGGAGCCGGCCGCGTTGAGGAGGGAACAGGCAATCCCGCCGGCGCCTGTTTGAGCGGCTGGAGCAGGAAGAGCAGAGATTGAAGAAGCACGACGGCCGTTGGATGGCCATCCAACAGTCACTGCTTGTGCGTCAACCTTTTTTTGGAAAGCCTCAAATCCGTGGGAAACAGCATACAGCCCATCTGCCATTATTTCTGGTTTGATGTGTTTTAAAAATGTACAGCCCATCAACCTTTTTTTAGGAAAGCCTCAAATCTCGAAATGAAAAAAAAAGATATTTGAAACTAATTGCTGGTTTGATGTGTTTTAAAAATGTACATCCCATTTCTCATTACTGATGGGCCATTTTCTCGGCTAGCCGAATGAAAGCTCTCCTCCCCGTCTTGAAAGATTTGCAGCCCAACAGGCCTGACAAAGCGACTTACTTGGTAAATCACAAAAAAACTGGGTTGTGGCCGTGGCCCAGCTGTCAGCCTCTCCATGTACAGTACTCTTCTGATGCAATGTCATTGACCACGTTGACCACACCTCACTGAGAGCACCAAGGCGGTGGACGACGGCGAGGCCTAGGAAGGGAACAACGCGGAGCCGGGGAAGACGCGGCAGTGGACGCCCACGCGGAGAGGAGTACGATGGTTCACTGGTTCGGCTGCGGTGTGAGGCTGCCGTCGCCGCAGGGCCTGGCTAGCGGTGGGAGTATTAGGGGGCGATGAGGCCTCATCGGCAGCACAGCCGGCCACTGGAGGCAGGAGCAGGCGGTCTCCCCGGTGCTGGTTTGGGCGGCTGGTGCAAGAAGAGCAGCGATTGAAGAAGCAGCAGGACCATTTGATTCAAATCCAATGGTTACTGCTGCTAGAATCGTTTGTTGACTAAGTTGATAAGCCCTGCGTACGCGTCAACTTAGTAGGCCCACAGGTTAGCCTCCCAACCGGTGCGCCCCAGATGTCAGTAGGAGGAATCATTTTTTTTGGGTAATAAGGAGGCAGTTGATTGCGTGCGGCCAGGCCAGTGGAGGGAGTAGGGTGGGCCGGGGAAGCCTGCGCGGCATCACAACGGGCCACAAGAGGAGGGAGCAGGCAGTCCCGTCGGTGCTAGTTTAGGCGGCTGGAGCAGGAAGATCAGAGATTAAAGAAGCACCTCGGCCGTTGGATGGACATCCAACACTAACTGCTGCTATAATCGTGTGTTCACTGACAAAGCCTTTCGTAAACAAGTCAGCCTCGAAATCCGTGGCGTGCACAGCCCATTTGCTATTATTTTTATATTTTTTACTCATTTTCTAATTCATATGGAATTTATTGCAGCCCGTTTTCCATTTTTAGATTTGCTGGCCATTTTCTGGTCAGTACCAAGGTCAAAAAATTAACTAAATATGTGGGAAATTTTGAAAATTCACAAATTTTTGCTGGGGAACGAAATATTCTTAATCCAAAAATTAATAGCCATAGTAAAACAAATTTCAAAATAAATTAGTACTATGCCATGTTAAATCCAATGAAATACGTATAAGATATCAGTGAAGAACAAAAACAAAAAAGAAACTTATATCCCATTTGCTATAAATTTTTTGGAATTTTCAACCCCTTTTCATATTACTTTTAACACACATTGACCATACTCTTAAGCCAGGCCGGAATGCATCCCTCCTCGTCTTGAAAGATTTGCAGCCCAGTAATTCGGAGAAAACAAATAGGCCTAGCTTGGGTATTCTTCAAAAAGAAATACTGGGCTAGCTATTTTCCCAAAGAACTGGTGCATGAGCATTTAGCTTTATTTATTTAGTTATTTATTTATTTATTTATTTATGTTTAGGGGACCATGAGAATGTACCTGGGCCGGATTCATGTGAGAGCCTCCCTTCCAGTTAATTATGGGCTTCTCTATTGGGCCTTCATCAGTGGGCTGCATGTTATCAACAAGTGGAAAATGTGTTCCGAGTTTCAAAAAAAATGTGTTCCGTACATATATAGTATGCGCTACATACGATACGGGGCACTAAAGGATCGAACCATGCAACGACTTCCAAAACATTGTGTTTGTCGTTCTAACAACACATTTATTCAACCAACAGACGAAATATGTTACTAATTGTACATTGAAAACAGCAGCAGCAGCAACCAGGGCTGGGGGTGCAACAGAAGCAGTAAGCAGGCTAGAAGAGTGAAGATGCAGCTCTCTCTTCCAAACCAAACATCAGCCTTCATTACAAAAGGTCTACCAAAAAAGAACAAGTGTATGCATCAAACTAAATAAAGTTCCTACTACACCAAGTGTACGCATCTAACTAACTGGCTCAGTTAGACGTTACTATTTATTAAGCTGTGGAGATTGGCTGACGGCTTGAACTAGATGGGTGCCTGACGGGGGAAACTCCAGCTAGCAGGTTGAAGTCTGATACTTGCGACCCTCTCTCCTACTTTGGGCTGCAGAGCATGGCGGCACATATCAGGGTATGGTGCATGAAGAGACGCATGGTACGCTGTGTACACATAGTTTTGCCTGATGAATGAAACCGCGCTGCCATCATGATCCTTGCCGTCAGTTATCTCCTGGTTAATCGGATAATTCAGTCCGACAAATAGAGAGCATGTACCAAGGCTACTTACCAGCCTCCAGTCAAAAATTCCTGAAGGCCCAGAGAAGCTGGGATTCTTCTCAAAGACCTTGCAGTGATTGTGATTGTATTCCGCGAAACAACACGTCTGGTACGTGCGAACGATCATCAATCTTTCGCCATCGTCTGATCGAACCAGGAACCACCTGCAACTGCCATGCCGCTTTTCTTTGAAAGGTTCTGGGATTAGGAAGGGTAGGGACACCAGGCAGCCTACAACATGATATCAAGTTGGAGTCAAATAAAAAATGGCTCTTGGTTTAGTTAATCTTAGGAACAGCATGTTATGAGCATGAATATTTTTTCATCAAATGTTGACAGTAATATAAGCAAGCCATCATGATATCATAGGAAAGTAACATACTGCTGTAATAGCCGTTTGTAGCGATGACTGGAGTAGGCCAGCAATACGTCCATCCATAGAAGGAGTCGACAGCGTAAATGAAGCCCTTGTGTTCAATTGCATCAGAGAACCATGGAGGATGTATGATCCTGCGATGGACGTGCGGATTTATCCACTTACCGCAGTGACCTGTCAGATAGGCGAGACCGCGGTTGAAGAACGCAATTAGCCTGAAGTCTTTATAATTCGTAGATCTTGTGGGCACTTGGCAGATTACAACCTTGAGCAAATCAAACTTGGTATCATGTTGGCTACTATAAGATTTCGAGTATTCTGGGTCGCGGTACCAAAGCAGTGCAGTGTTAATCAAAGGAAGGGGGATCAATCGCCTGGTGTAGACCACCATGAGCATCCAGCTGCCGCGACCATCAACGAGCACCATCCAAGACGGGTTCATGCGGACCCAGTACATACCATTAATGTAGTTGAGGCTGACGGGGATCGAATCGCAGTCAAGGGGGTTGATGCTTGCCACCCTACGATCGTTATGCTGCGTGACACACCGTTTCTGAAGATCAGGCGGCATCAGCAAGCAAGGAGCTGGCTTAAAAAGCTCCGGCCTGAGGGCTTTGAGTAAATGGTACATCCCCAACGAGCACACGGCGAGCGGCATGGTACTGAGATTTTCCACACGCGAAACAATGAGCTTGATTACCTCTGTGGGGAGCGAATTCTAGCCACTCTTTCGGCGGACGCTGCTCGGTTCTGCCATTGTTAGTGCTTGGGTTTCAGACGAGGGGGGGAGGCACCTTAGCGGGGATGGAACATTGGACGAGATTATGTGCGGACAAAGATGGAGAAGCAAATATGTGCTGCTGGAAGTGGACAGGTGATGACGACTACAGCACGCCGCTTGACTTATGAGACACATACCAGCAGCGTAGGGTCATGTCGATGCCAGAGAACTTGCTTGAGTGATCACAGTACTGGTACTCCCTGCAGTGCTATGCCCTAACTTGCTTGAGTAGAGTAGTAGAGTAGGACTCTGCTCTACTACTAGCACCGGAGGAGTAGTATATTCTAATCTAAAATAGTTACAAACTTCAATGCTCGAGCGTGGAACGACTATGAACCATGCTCAAAGACCGTGTCTACGTGGTGTTTGGACATGGGCGACAACCTCAACGCCAACGGTGCTGCTCCCATTGCACCGTATGTGTTTCTGTCCTTCCTGTTCGAAATCGTGGTAGAATTCATGTTTCTACTCTGTATCCTACTACTATGCTAGTCCACATTATTAGTTTCATCTCTGTTATAGCCGTCATGATTTATTTTGTGCTTATTCAGATTAAATCGCGTAGTAACTTGCTCATATATTCAATTGGCGCAACGTCCCCTACAGCCACTCCATTTTCATGGACGGCCTGGTCGATGTTGGAATTTTGCTAGTAGGCCTTTATAAGGTGACCTCTTCTACCACTTGTATGAGCATGAGAAGAGGAGACCTACACGCGTGGGCGGCGACACCGGCTACGCCGAGCATACTTGGACTCTGCGGAGCTGGGACTTTCCTGCTGATGTGGACATGGAAAACCCATGGTGTTATTTGGACTCCAACAATGTGCACGGGGACTCCAAGGAGGTTCACCTGAACATCTGCATTTTCAAGTTAAATGTTGATCATTAGTCTTCGCTCAATGTAATCCGCTGTCTAAGCATGTGGAGACTTCCATGCATGATCTTGCTCTATTGGAGTATCGCGCATGAATAAAAGTGTATCCATTTATGGTTTAGTCTAGAATCTTCCATGTATGAATTTTTACTACAGTACTGGTGAAAGACTTATGATGAACCATTTCTTACATATCCTCTGCCCCCTCCCAAGTCATCCTAATTTAATCCCTCCGTCTAGGTGTAGCCAACATGTATAACAATGGATACTCAAAAACTAATTCTTGAAGAGCATTTCCTGCAAAGCACTATAAGAGTTATTTCTTCACAAGTTTTGGATGCAGGTTGAATAGTTGAACGCTTTAGTTTGCAAAAGATACTTTTTATCTATTTCACCCGGATGTTTGTGAGCTCTAGAGATGAAATAATATCCGAAGAAACCTATCCAAATGAACTAAGCAAGGCATCTCCATCTTAATTTTCTCTTGCAAGTCGTGCGTGGTCCCTTCATCGTTTAAATACTCAGGCCGTCGCATTGATTTGCATGCATGGATAGCACCACCATATTTCAAAGGAGGAGCGAGCTCTATATTTCAGCCAAGGCATCATGATTTGAGGAATTATGGTTGGGCATGCATGTAGAAAAGGGAGGAGAGTAATTTGCATGCGAGGGATTAAAGGAAGGGAAGCTAGCGGCTAGGCATTCAAAGGAGGCTGCATGCAAGATTACACGGGATCCAGATACTAGTCCCAAAACCAGTTCCTCTTTTCATGGACATGCCTTGGTACGAAAGATTGACAAGTTAGGCCCTGTAAAAATGGATGGAGGGAGTAGTAGTACGTGTAGAGGGCGGCGCTGCACGGGAGTCTCACCTCTCACCCCGCTCGTGACGCGGCAGTAAAGCCATCATATCACAAAACCCAACCACTCCCAGTAATAAGTGGCCTGGTAAAATAAACGGACACGCAACCATCACATCCCTCCGTATTTTTTGCATTTCATCTCTCTGCATTTACTTTCTCCGGTTCATCTCGCACACTCGATCCCTAGCTACTACTCCTAGGGCCAGTTCTTTTGGCGGCTTCCCTAGCTTTTCCCACAAGACTAGTCACAGTGGAGAGTAACAATAAGGCGCCTCACTAATTTATTTGGGCTTCTAAACTACTATTCCGTCCTGGTTTATTCCTCACCATTGTAATTTGTGCTAAATTTTGACCAACGATTTAACTGGTTTTTCCTCACCATTGTAATTTGTGCTAAATTTTGACCAAAAATTGGACACAGATTACAATGGGGACCAATAAACCAGGACAGAGGTAGTAGTTATGGGATTACTAATCTAGATGCCTAAAAGAATTGGCCCCTGGTACTCCTACTAGTAGTAGCACTCAAGTTGGAATTCCAATTGCACGACACAACCTATTAGGCAAAAAATTCGATACAGGGTGTAGGAAGCGGTTTGGGAATTTGCATGCCTTTCCAACCAGTGAGATACTCCGTACAAAGTACGACAGAGAAATAACCACAGAGAAGGAAGCTAAAAGTAAACAATCAAATGAGCATTTTTGCATTTGTTTTGCATTGAATTGTTTCACAAGCTTGACTAGTGTTGTTTTTCCACTTTTAAAAAAACCGCATCGTAATGTTAAAACGTGCATTTGCACGTACATAAGTAATAGTAGTACTCCTTCCGTCTAGGTGTATAAGTCTTCCCTCCTTCTTGGTCATGGTGCACAACCGAAGATGACATATTGACCTGGACGGAGGGAGTAGCACAGTCTGCAAGAATATATCGAGAGAGACATGTAGTGTGATAGTATATAGTAAAGTTTGTGCTATATGCACGTACTTGCAAAATGCGTACGAATACACAAGGTTTCCAAACTTTCCATTTTACATACTTAATTAAGGACGCTAAAAATTCCTGAACATTCGGGATTTATCATTTGCGTCCCAAAACTAATGAGATCGCCTTACGAAACAAAAATTATACTCCTCCTAAAAGCCACGGCGCTCGCAGGAGCGCTTGCGGTGTGCCACGAGTGCCCTGGTGCGCGGCCGTTTCCCAGCGCGCCGACACAACGCCTCTTCTTCAGCCTCACAACTCGCGAGGTGCTGATTGGCGGCTTGCCAGCGAGCGAGCGTGATCTCACCGGTGGGGTGATCCGGCGCCAACAGGTACTCCTCCTCGCTGGAAGCATGCACCCGGTCCACGTACCGCCAAGCGTAGATGAGGCACTTGGGCCCGACTACACTCAGGGCGTCGGCACGGGCGTCCTCCACCACCCTCACGGCCCTCACACGAGCCTTCTGCCAAAGAACCAATTGCCTGACTCTCTCGGACGCGACATAGGCCTCCCAGGCAGCTTGTTCCGTGGTGCGCTTCTCTTCCTTGGCCTTCTTGTCCGCCTCTATTTTGGCGCGCTCTGCTGGAGGCAAAGCCTCCCACAAGGCGACATCCATTTCTTTCAAAAGCTCCTCAAGGCTGGGGGGGCTCAGCGGGCGGCGCGGCATTCTCCTTGTAGCGGGGAGCCGACGCGTCCTTCGGCGCGCGTTCTAGCGAGATTGGGAACGCTGACGCATCCACCTCGACGCGTCGCGGCGAGGAGCGGAACGCCGATGCGTCCTCCTTGACTAGTGGCGGCGAGGAACGGAACGACGACGCGTCGCGTAGCGGCGAGGAGCGGAACACCGACACGTCCTCCTCGACTAGTGGCGGCGAGGAATGGAACGGCGACGCGTGACCGTCCGCTCGGTGCTGCGAGGGGCTCCTAGGGCATGGGAGGGGCGATGCCATGGTGGTCGATGTGAGAGGGAGGGGGAGGAGATAGCGATCAACGTGAACGTGAGGGGGAGGAGATAGCAATGTCGTGGGAGGCGCAATATTTATAGCGAGCAATGGCACACCTACATAAGATATGGACTGAGCTGCACTGACTTAACTGCAGGTCCAGTTGCGTCACTGACATGTGGGCCAGACCAATGATGGGCCCATATGTCAGTGACTGAATGCACCTGCAGTTAAGTAACAGCTGCGTGGGCATATTTGTTGGAGTAAATTACGAGGGAGCGAAGGGGTGGAAATATTGCTGGTCACAACGGATTGGATGAGCGTTGGGGAGGGGTGTCATGCATGCAGATTTTTTCACATGGGGTGGAGTGGTGGGACCGCCAGAGGGAGAAGGAGAGTTTGGCAGGCATATTATTTCCACACATGGAGAGGAAAAGATTTGGAGACGAATGGGCTTCCTGCAGGTATGGGGAACAGTGCATAATAAGTCATCTTGCATGCCGGGCTAGGTATAGTCTCAAGTCATTAAAAACAAACACACCCCACACATGTTCATATTTCAAGGTGCACTAAATTATTGCATGCGATGATTAAGGCTGGCCATAATGGTGGTATCTTAGCACACGGGAATAGCAAACATGCTGTTGTGGCAAAGAATTAAAGAAGAGAGGGTGGTTACAGTAACTAGTGTTCATGCATGCATTGGTAAACACATTTTTTTGTGGAGAATGACAACACTAGTTGAGTACTTTTGTAGACTTCAAAAACTATTCCACAATTTGTCAACATTCACAATGTCAAATGAATATTTTTACACTCATTATAAAACGTAGTTCTTATACTCATTATAATCAGTACTCCCTCCGTCTAGGTGAGCAAGTCATCTTAGATTGTGCACTGTGACCAAGGAGGAGGGGAAAACGAGAGATCTTAATGTTTATTTTCTAATTAATAGAATTGCGTGCAATGAACTAACCATTGCATGTCGTGTGTGGTAGTCTCAAGTCATTAAAAGCATGCACACCCACATCTCCTATTGGTTGATATGTCAAGAAACAAGAAACGAGGTAGAAGTTAATGCACCGCGCCTAACTGTTTTGGGAATATTGTATCGAATGAGTGTACTGGTGTGGTTGGTTAATTAAGATAAGGTGGTGTTCGAAAAAGGTATAAATTTGGTCAAACACTTTGCAAACGGTTGATGAGAGTAAAAAGGACGAGAGGGAGTATCATGCATGCGGAGTAGGCAAAAAATTGCTTGTCTAAAAAAAGGCAAAAAATTGCTCATTTATAGCCGGTCGAAGTCTCCAAGGGCGCGACCGCGCGAGGGAGGCGAAGGTCGTGGGAGGCGCGACGTTGGACGGAATTAAGTGAAGTTACATCCACGCACCGGCATGGCATGCGAACAGGCAGCAGCTATACCGCCAGGCCTACGATATGGGTCTAGTAGACATGACATCTAGTGGGTCCCGCATAGTTCTCGAGAACTCTTTGGGGGCTTGCAGCCGTTTATCCACTGGGCAAGCTAGCAACCCCACGCCGTTCGCACGCCCTACTCGTCCCCGTCTTCTACCTTACAACAGTTCGCTCCCAGTCGTCCCATCCTTTCACATTAGTTTGCTCCCAGTTTTTTTTGCGGGGTACAACAGTTCAACTTCTCCTAACTCTCCTCCAAAATCCATGGCCTCCCAAATCTCCATGGTTGCCTCTAAGTACCAGGTTAGAGCCATCACCGGCGATCAGTTCATCTTCATCTACACACGTGGATCCGAGATGGTGAAAGCATGGCTTGCTCGCTTCCTACGCATGTTCAACAGTTCAATGGATGAGTGGGTTGCTGGGCTAGATGTTGAGTACACCATAGTCCTGGGACGAGAGAAGGATATAAAGGACAAAGAGAGGAAGAAGCCCGCTGTGATCCAGGTTTGCGTACATAACGTTTGCTTGGTCTACCACATATGCCATGCCGACGTTGAGTGCCAGGATTTTAAGAACTTCCTCAAGGACAAATGAGTGAAATTTGTTACTGTGGCTTTAAGAACGACAGTGACGTCCTGCATCGGATAGGTCTCGTTGTAGGCCAACCCTTCGATCTCCAGAAGGCAAGCCTGGTGTCCTCCTCTCAACCTTCAATGCTGACCCTGGCAGCAGCCATGATTGATCCTTCGTATGCTAAACTTAAGAAACCTCATCACGAGTTTCATCATGCATGGGAGTCGAAGACATTAGATGAAGATCACATCCTGTACGCAGCAATGGATGCCTACCTTTGTTTAAATATCTACAAGGGTTGGATGAAGAAGGAGAGCTCAGTGTCCGGTTCAAGCAAAGAAGCGCCGGCGAAGAGGAAGAGGAAGAGGGACGAGGACGAAGTCGAGGACATGGACTCGGACTCCAAATAGGTGGCAGTGCCGTCACTCATGCTGGTTCTACTCGAGTGTCAAGCGGACTAGTTGCTTATTAGTTTATTTTCAAGGGTGTGTTGTGCTGAGGCCCCAGCAGAACTATGTTTATGTTCTTTCTCGTTATTTGAACTCTTTAGTACATACAGTAGTACTAGTACTATGTCTTACTACTATTCTTCTTGCAGTTGGTACTACTGCTCGTATCTTCGTGTTCCTACTGTACTTAATACGTTCGTACTAGTAGTATAATTTGGGTCAGTCGATTTGTGAAAGAAGCTCGACGGAGCGAAGGAAGAAGACGGCAGAAGAGGTGGAAGAAGCCCTTCTAGCCATCCATGTTGCATCAAACGACTCACATGAGTCGACTGACCCAAATTGCTCCTTCAGATTGCAGGATCCACGTGGCATTCAAGCTCTCGAAGGTAGATTCCGCGTCCGCACCCGGTTTGCGGGCTCGACGCGCGCGTGACTGGCTTCCGCCACGACAGCCACCATGCGCGCCTCCTCAGTGTGGGCGGAGATGACAATGACACGCTAGTTCCTCCTCGCCGGCGTGCTGGAGCACGCGCTCGTCCTCCTCTTCGTACGCTGCGTGCATAGACGCGGCTCCACCAGCTGCTCGCGTGCTTTGCAGCGCGGCGACATCGCGAGGAGGGACTGCAGACGACGTGAGCGGGCGAGCCTTCGGCTTCATAGCACAGGGATGGCGGCGACAAGGCGGTGATGGGCGAGAAATTGTTGGCCGGAGCAGGCGGGCGCCGGCATGAGCAACGACGACGGCGGCATATTGATGAGTGCGTGTGTGGGAGCTTACTTTAGTTTTAAATATAAGGTTGGTCAAACTTAAAAGAAAACCGTACTAGTACACGTAAACATTAGACTTAGGCAGCGGTTTATTAGTTAGTACCACAGCCACGATACGAAATCCTGTGCAAGCGCGTGAACCGCGGCTGCGCGGTCGATCGAACGGTGCATCACCCTGTCGCGCTCGAAGGACATCCACCGAACCTTTTTGTGTGTGTGAAAACAATCCTCGAGTATTACTCAACTTTCTTTTCCTGTGAAAGTTCTTGACGCAGCAATATTTCCATATATTTGAATTTAGCTGTAGTTCGTGTTTATTTGGATTTGGACGTTTTAGGTGCGCCCTAGTTTTTTTAATACTGATTTTGTGTGTGTGACTGAGAGAGAACATGTGTATGTGTCCATATGTGTGTTGTGGCGGAAGGCCAATGTAGAGACGGTGTGCGTGTGATACAGACATAGAGAGGTGTGAATGTGCAAATGATCATGCATGAGTGAGACATAGACACATGCTGATACGTTGTGTATACATGAGAGAATGGTCTTCTAGTTTACTTGTGTGTGTGAGAGAGAGAGAGAGACAGAGAGAGGAGCATCCGTAACACAACAACCATCTCTCTCGATTCGTCCGTCCCTCGCACGGTTGCATGCAACACATGCATCAACGCGCACATTTTGACACCCTCACCCGGCCCCTGCCCACCTCAAGGCCCGCACAATCTCTTCGTGAATACCCATTTCTCTCCTTAGGTTTGTTTTCTCTCAATATCTGACACACACACACACAGATACACGCAGCACAACACACACACACACACAAACACTCCCCCGAGCACACAATTCATCCCCATCTAAGGTTATACGGTGACCACTCTCGCTTGTGCTTCTTTGCACCCCAACATGCACAACACCTCAATCTTCAAAGAGGGCAACGAGCAGATCGAAGACGGCGACCACACCGCGCTAGAGAATGCGGGGTCATTTGGAAGCAGGGTGATGTGACGACGGCTGACTGACTCCTCCCCCCGCCCTCTCTCTCTCTTGCACAAAATTACCAATCCATCTCTCCCCCGCACAAAATTGTCAATCCCTCAACCCATGAGATCCTTCCCCTCTCGTCCATGTTTTTCCTGCTCTCTCATCAAACAAGTTGTCTCTTCTCCTTCCACGTATACAGAATCCAAATGCACACGCATCTCAGGTATATTACATGTATGCATCTTTCTCACAGACCAAACTTCTTCCTCTCTCTCTCTCTCTCTCTCTCGTTAGGTTCGATTCCTACTCTCTCATCCACATACATACAATCTTTCCCGCCCAATCTGCTCCATCTTCAAAAGCTCTCTCTGCATGTTTCACTCACACATTGGGATATGTCAAAATGTTTCTTCTATAATGGCTGATGTAGAGTTATGGTTGTTCTTGTTGCATCCTACAAAGTAATAACTATGAAATGCATTTTAGATTCTCATTTGACTGGGATTATGTGAGTTTGATCATGTTGTGAAGTACTATAGACCTTGTATACATCTTGGGATTCGACAATGATTGTAACTATTGAATTGTATAGACCATTACATTCGAAGTCAATAGCCTAATATATTTATTTCACAATTTCAACAAATGATTAGTTCACTACAAAGTAAGAAAACAAATGTGTACTCCTTCCGTTTTTATTTAAGTCCGCGTATTAGCATTGGTCAAAGTCAAGTTTTGTAAACTCTCAGAAAGCTTATAAAATATTAACATATACAATAACAAATAAATACCATTAGATTCATTATTGAATGTACTTTCACATCATACATATTTGTTATGGTAAATGTTTATATTTTTTTATAAACTTGGTCAAACTTTAGGAAGTTTGACTTTGGTCAAACCTAATATGCAGAGTTTACTACTACTACTCGCTAGTTGCTTAGCCGAATCACTCAATACGCCACATGGGGAGTCCAGTGTCACAAAATTTTGAGGTCGGTGGGAAAATCTCCCGCGACCCTGATTCGAGCAGTGGGAAGTTACCATCATAGCCTTCGGAACAAGTCTACAGATGACGCTTGGTAGGGGGCTGTTTTCGTAACTTCAGGTTCACCCTACCCAGCCAACCCCACCCCGGCACCCAGAGTAGTACACTTGAATACTCCCCATTTTCTATCCCCACCGCAAAATAGACTTCTCCACGGCACCGCAGCCTTCGTGCTCCTCCCCTTTACATCGGCGCACTCGTCCACTGCAGAGCATCTGCCTCATCGACGACCTCATACGCCGCACTGGAGCTGGTCCACCGTCGCCGTCGTACACAGAGCCTCTTCCCCGGCATCGTCTTCCACGATCTCGGATCTGCTTCCCGGAAGCCGACGCCAAGCGTAGAAGTACCACCGTTGTGGACAATGAACTGACTCCCGTTGCCGACCATGACTCACAGAGGCCGCCGCGACCATCGTTCTCCTCCTCGATTGGTAATGTGTGTATTGAATCACTTAGCAGTACATGTGCAATTTCATACCTACCCTTCAAATTTCCTGGGTGCTATTGTTCCCGTAAAACTAATTGGTTATAGCCTCCATTGTCCAACAGAATATCAGCTTGTAATTGCGCGTCGCTCCTGTATCGCGCTGTTCTTGGGTAGATTTTTCATCTGCAACCAGTAGTGTGGCAAATGATGGAAAGGTTTTTAGAACTAGCAAAATGCCCATGCGTTGCATGCATCAAGATGCATTTGTATGAGTAGTTTATCTTGTTGGAGATGCTCTAACATGGCATACGAGTGCTTTAATGTTGCCCACAAGATGCGCGACTATTACTAGTAGTGTATTTGTCTTGCCATGTTGAGATTTTAAAACCACGAGTGCGAACATGCAGAGGAGTAATGAAGACCAAACACGGGATATTCGGGACATCTTCAAGGAGCATGGCAAGTTAAAGAGGAGCAGCACCGAACCTGTAAAACGAGCTTTGGTAAGTAACACCCTTTCAATTACTTTCGTGTAGCCTCGTGTTCTTCGATGTGTATATGTTGTAGTTTCCGTTTCTCTTAAGCGTGGTGTTCTTCGATGTGTAATAAGAAGAGTCTTAATTGTCCTAATGCTTTCGTTTTTAGCTTGATGTAGGAAGTGGGTGTTCTCACCTTGTAGTCTGTTTTTATTTATTTATTTCCTTTTGAATTCACTTCTTCGAGTTCTGTTTATCTGGCTTCTACTAAATGGATCTAGGTTGCTCTGAGTATTGATCTAAAAAAGAAGTAACTTCATGTAAGGATGCAGTTCCTGCGAGGAGGGAAGTATGGTCAACCTCGAGATCATGTTTCCAAAATGAGGCTGGATTACACACAAGGTGCCAGTTCCCTAATGATGCTGGATTAGACAGAAGGTGCAAATTCCCAGATGATGCTGGATTACACACAAGCCAGGTGCAGTCGTCAGCTGTTCGTGTCCTTGTGGAATTAGTAAAGGCTGAAAGAAAGCGTGCAGCAGCCCTTGAGAATGTAGCTGAGTTCCTGAAGAAGCGAAAAGAGCAATCAGATGCTCTCTTCACCCAAGCCAAAGAAGAGATGGAAGAAGCCAGAAATAAGCTAGCAGAGGTAGAGCAGGCTAGGCGTCTCCTACTATCTAAAACTATTGTCAATACAAAATTTCCTTCATAATAGCTAGGTTCAAATGTTTATCCAGTCAGCATGCATGTTCTGATGTCCGTGCATCTATTGATGTGGCACAAAATGTTTTTTTCGGGTCATGTAATAACAACAATTACTTTCCAAACATTAATAGACGAAGCATTGGACATGGTATAGTTCACGCGCAAGCCCGACATTCCAAGTTCAACTTCCACATCAAACTCATGTTCACAGATATCTACACATTCATACATAACGTCCACAACCACGTTTCACTTCAAAGCCAAAAAAATGTGAGGAGAGTTATAAATAAAGAAAATCCTCTACTAGTTCCTACTACTAGTGCGAGCACAACAAGTCAAGTCCATGCGTAAATTAATTATATTTTAGTCATTTTTTATGTTCTAAAATGCCTGCCGGCTCGCGGAAGGATGTGTTGCCGGCACATGCGCGGATTCAATGAAGGCAGTCTGGGCAGTCTTAAGCTGGTTGAACGCGGCGAGGAGGCGTGCTCAGCCGGGCCTGCAGCGAGTGCGGCCCTCTTGGCCAGCGCGCCGGTTCAATGCCTGCGCTACGAGAGGTCGCGTCTGTGTCAGAGCAATCACTCCCTCTAGTGGTTTTTGTTTGGGTATAACAAAATCTCGTTTTCCATTCACATTTTATAAGTAAAGTTCGTGGACAAACTTTGACCCAAAGTACGATGGGGACTAGTAAACCAGAATGGAGGTAGTAGTTTTTTCAATCGAAGAAGGGTTTCCCCTTTCGATTTTCATTAAAGGAAACCAGCATCTAAATCTAAACCATAGTATTTGCCCTAGAACTACCAGGTTCAACATCTCGCAACATAAACCCATACAACCTCCATCGGAAAAAAAACAAACCATACAACCATACGCCAAGGAGGTACGTAGTACTATGAATTCCATTTTCGCTCCATACCAATCGTTCTAAAAACTACTTACTACTTATAACGCGCCATTGAAAATCGGAACTCTTAACCCTGCTAAAAACGATATTTTAAACGTGGCTACTCGATCTCTGGCAACTGGTGAGCCACCGCGCTCCAAGTCGTTCACCTGTGGTCCCGACCATCAACTCCTACTGATCAAATTATCACGCGAGCTGACTATTCCTACAAAGGTGCTCCACCACGTACCCGGTACCCGCGAATGCAGCAATCGTGCCCCTAGGGTTTTAGAGTTTATTTGTTAACGTCGCCTTTACGTAACACTCATGTGTGCGAGACAGCAAGAGGCCGACTGCGTACATGCGCCTCTTCTCTCCGTATATGTACTCCACCATTTGTCTGGTGTCCAAAAAATTATAATAACTACTAGCAATGTGCCAATGCGTTGCCACATGATCAAAGTAGATTAATACAGTGGTGGAGCTAGATGCAGATTACGCCTAGGGCTGTGCAATGTTGAGTGATAAACTTCTAAGATTTTCTATGCTTTGCATGAAGAAATTACAAAGGAAGTTGTTTCTAGGCCTGGGGCTATAGCCCTAGCTTCCCCAGTCCTGTCTCTGCCATTGGATTAATACATATTCACCGATTTGATAGAAAAAAAAGTCTAGCTTTGAAATACATATATCACTAAAAATATGTTATGTTTCACTCAAAATATATTCCTTTGGCGGTTTTGATGAGATAAGGGAGGAATGTTGTTGGTTTCAAGATTCGAGAAGTGGTATATGTCTAATTTCTACTCTTACTAGCAAGATGCCCATGCGTTGCACGGAACATCAGGATCTTGTGGGAGAAAAGGATGAACGAGGGAAGGCCTTGTCTGCAAATGTGGTGAAGAGTGCGGGTAAATTGCCATATTTTCCTTCCTATCCGTCGGATATAAATCAGACGACCTACATTGCAGGATGGCAGGCCCACCATCATCACCAACTCTATTTTTTATCCCTACTCTTATAATAAGCATTGTCGGTGATGATCGTGTACCTTCCATCCTGCTATATAGGCCGTCTGATCTATATCTGACGGATAGGAAGGAAACTATGGCAATTTTGCAAAAAGATACCCACACCCCTCTCCACATTTGCAAATAAGGCTTTCCCTCGTTCATCCTTTTCCCCCACAAGATAAACTACTCATACAAATGCATCTTGGTGTTCCGTGCAACGCATGGGCATCTTGCTAGTTGTTGCAAAAATCCCATGTGTGTGTGAGAGAGAGGGCGAGTGGAGGAGGACGGAGTGCATGTGTGACAAAGACACAAGGAGTGTGTGTGCGATAGGTATCAGCTTAAAATGAGGCGATAGTGTGTGTGTGCACGATCAAGAGGGCATGTCTCAAGAAGGGAAGAAAAATCTACATATATACAAGGAGCGAGAGAGAGACATGTATGCGATGGTGGAAGCACGAGTGTGCGGGCGTATAAACCTATATAGAGGCTAGCTAGTCGATAAATGTTTGTGAGAGAAATACGAGTCAGGGTGCGAAAGCGAGAGTTTTGTCTGTGTGAGAGAGAGACAGTAGTCAGGAAGGGGAGTGGAAGCAGGAGTTGTGTGTGTGTCTGTGAGAGAGAGAGAGGAGACGGTAGTCGGGGTTGTCTGATCGGTAAACAAATGAATAATGTCAGTCTGGGATGGAGACGAAAACGAGACCGCAACAAATGTTGTGTCTACAGGAGAGATAGAGAGAGTAATTTTAGTGGTATGAGTCATATGTAGAGACATATAGGGTGTTTGAGAGAATCCCATAGAGAGAAAGACAAACTGAAAGACGAGTGGAGACTGTGTGTTTGGCGGTGAAAAAGAAAGCTTAGGTACCGAGTGATACCAGAGAACAGTAGAGACGTGAGAGATAATGAAAACCGTGTAATGTATAATGATAGGGAGAGTGTGACACTTCTCAAGGGAGACCTCGAGAGACCATGTTTGCGAGGATAGGAGCAACATGAAGTGAGCGTGCGGGTGAGCTGGAGAAAAGAGAGTGATAGCTACCTGAAGGAGCATGCATGCGAGAGAGATGGGCGTGAAAGGAGTGAACAAAAAAGGGATTCAAATATTTGAATTCGAGATGATGATACATGTAATCCATACTCGAACCAAAATTGATCTATCAAACATGCATACTCATATGAATTCACACACATCTATGTTATTTAATATGTAGATATTACTGATCCATACATTTTAGTAGAACATAATTAGGTTGGATTTTTTCAAATTCAACCTTAAGACTTCGAGATCGTTGTATTTGTAAATCATATTATACATATAAAGGAGCAGAATTCTTTGTTGTGCTTTTGAAAGTATATATATAAATGATGTATATAGAATGTAATTCCAATTGAAAATGGATCCCCCGGAAAAAAAAGAATACAAACGGGATTCGAATTGAGTTTGCACGGTAAACGTGCACTCTGCAAAATTTGAACGAAGCGGGGAATGTCGCAGTAACCGCCCGAAACCAAAATCTGCGAGATGGAAATCACTATTGCCTATCCCTGCCACGCAAAGCCTATATGCTGGATTTTATAGGTTTCGATAGGGGTAGGTTTGTAATTTCACCCAAACGTGACGTAACCGCCTATCACCCGGATTCATACACGGTGGGAACCAAAACACAGTGTGTCCTCAGCTGAAATCGACTCCCTCCCCGATTCATATTCATACACGGTGGGCGCCAAAAACAAACTCTCGTCGGCAAATATTCGGTGTATGCGAGATTACCGTCCTATCCCCAACTGACTATTGTTGCTGTGATGTAGTAGAAGTTTGAAACGGGGGCTAAGTTTGTAAATTTCCTCGCATTTGAGACAAGCGCGCCCTGAATACATGGTTCCCCCCTTCCTCACTACCTCCCTTTTCCCCATTCGTACTCCGTGGGCGCCAAAACACCCTCTCCACCCCGCCCTCCTCCGTCCGCCGCCGCCGTCCGCCACCCCATCCAACGCCGTCCTCCTCCACCATGCCGGAGTGCATACCCCAACACTGCCGTCCATTACAAGAGATCGACCTCTCTCATCCACGGCTTCGGATCGGGATCCTTGCATCCCGTCCTCTCGCTTCATCCTCGCCGTCGTCCACCTTGCCGGCGCCGCTCCTACGACCGTCTCGTCCACCGCGCCCCACCGCCACCGTCAACCCTCCTAGATCTGCTTCCACGCCATCGACAGGCATCGCTACCGCAGCACCGTCAAATTCTCAGCAGATGCGTACATGGCGCCGCACCAGAGGCGGTACTCTTTCGTATCTGCTCAACTTATTTATCGCAGCAAGAAAATAGATCGCCACTGCTTTACTCCGATTTCTTGTCTTGGTTGCGAAGTTGCCTTTGTCCGGTTTGCACCTTCAGATCCGCCATGGCACGCTCAACACCATACTCGCAATGCTCATCATTTTCCCCTTTTATATTCCACACTAGTTAAATCATAGTAGACTAAATTTCAAAATTGGGTCAGTCGATTTTTCAGAGCTCGCCGGAGTTCGCCGGTGCGATCGAAGGTGCTCGGGTGGGGACGGTGGTTGTGGGGGCGGTGGTGGGGCCTCGTCGAATGAAGAAAACTCGACGCGGGTGGGGGCGGGGGTGAGGGCGGGGGTGGGGGTGGAGCAGGAACACAGGCGGTGGGGCCGGTGGTTCGGCCGGCGGCCCGTGCGATGTTCTGTATAGGAAGCACAGTATGTTCCTTGTCAGGAAGGGGAGCAGGGACATCTGCAGTCTAATAGCTGATAGAGCTGGCCTGTACGTGATTAACAGGCTTTCAATTACTAGCAGCAATACAACACCGTAATTTCCAGCCAGTTCCACTTTCCCGATTTATATATCCTGGTGATGGTGTACCCCTGTTATGTACACTATGATCTGCCTAGCTGCTGTGTGCTCTTGTTATCATGGTTTGGCAATAAACTCTCTATACAATATATTATGAACCTACCATCTGCCAGCTATCCTTACTTCTGGAGCCTATTTTTTTGTGTACTTGTGCCAGATTATATAAATGCACGCACCATATTACAGCACACATGAGCTCTCTCATCAGAATACAGTGATAGCACACAAGTGTTTACAGGGGCGCCCCTATATTAGAATATCATCTGCATTACAAAGATAATCTCACAACTATTTATGTTTTCATGGTTCTCATATATCATACGCAATTACAGTGAATATCAGAATCCGCGCATCAGAAGAATATTGTGGAACACTGCAATGACTTACAAAATTGGCACCAAGGCATTGAGTGCCATTCTGGAAGCAATGAAACTCGTACGCTCACCACCTGTTGATTCTTGTTCAGAATATCATCCTAATGACTATTCTAACCTCGAGGAGTCAAAGGCCGATGGCCTGTCCTGTTCACCCATCAAGGTGCTTGTTCTAATTTGGCAAGGTTTTATTGATTGCGCGTATCTTGCATATGTTGTCTTGCATTTCTTCTACCTTGTTGCACCGCCATCTGCTTAGTTTACTCATCATATATGTCGAGATGCCATGCCCATCCATTATCAATACATATTCCATCTGTCATCGTACCATGTTTTTCCACTCAAATGTTGTTCTAGTGCATCAGACATCAAAAAGGAAGAGGGTGATTGCCGAACCTGAAGGAGCACCAGCAAAGTCCTTGAAAAACATGGTGGTGCCGGAGAAATCAAACAACACCCCACTTATATGGGCTGTACAACCAGTGACACAAAATGTAGGACCGACTCCAGTAGACTGTACCCATACTTCACTGGCCACACCACTAGCCCCACCACACAGGACCTGCACTCCAGCAAAAGGTATACTGATTTCATTTGCCATAGCACCAGCTGTACCACAGAAAAATCCCACTCCAGCAAAAAGTACAGCAAGTCCACCGGCCGAAGACCTATCCCAACTGCAGAGATGGCCAATTCCTGCAGATTGGAACCCCATTCCATTTATTCCCAGTTTAAAAGACAATGATTTGAATGTTGTTAGGGACTACGTGCATATATTCCCATCATGGGAAGATTATTGTGAAGACAAACACCATTTTCACATCTTCCTGTCCAACTTACGTGTAAGTGCTATTATTCATGGTTATTATTTTCCTGTTTTCTGCTGATTGAACACATCAATGATTTACATTACATTGTTGTAACTAGGCGAGGGTCAATCTGGATAGTCATGACAAGCAAAGCTTGCTTGTGCTTTTCAAGGAAGCATTGTAGCAGTATCGGTGTTACCTGAGGAAATCACACTTTGATGGCAAGTCTATAAACGAATTTCCGGTGAAGTCTCCTGTGCTAAATTTAGAAGACATTGAATGGAAAAACCTTGTTATGTACTGGTCTCGTTCCCAGGATGAGGTACTGTCTATGAAATCACATGACAATTTGAACTTCTACTTTTCCGCATGTGCCTTACGGATCTTTTTTGCAGGAAATCTGCTCGAAGAAGAACTCCGGTTTGACAAGAACGACAGGATATCGCAAATATGCTGCCCGCTGCTTTGCTCTTGTTAGTACCAGTTGTCCTGTATCACTGTACTTGCATACATACCTGGTTCATTATATGACAGCATTATGCATGATAGCTTGCTTATCAATTGTTTGCTCCAAATTATCTAATCTGTATGAATGGTTACATTAGTGTAGAATATATCCAATGCCAATGTTTTTTTAGCTCTGCATTGCTCTTGTAAGTACATGTTGTCCTTTATCAGTGTACTTATAATGACAGGTAGTTGTTCATGTACCATCACTCTGCAGCTTATTTTCCTTTGCCCTCCATTTTCTACACATCAGATCTATATTTACTCTTACCATAAGGTTGGTACTGAAGAAGTTTAGCTGTGCATTGCTCTTGGCTGTACCTTCTGCCTGTATCGCTGCACTTACATTTATAGCTACTTGGTTATGTAGCATCGCTCTTCATCTTATCTTAAATATTCTCCATTTTTTCGTATATTATCACATCTATATTTACTCTCAACAAAATGTAGAATAAAGGCAATGCTTTTGAAGAAGATTCTGTGGTAAACTTCTTGAATTGCCCCCGCCCATCAGCAAGGACAAGGCGTTTATAGAGCCTGTCTTCATCAATAATGTAAGTTTGTCCATCTCAAGCCTTCAAACTTTGTTGTATATATTTGGTTAGGCATGACTGCAACAGCTGTTTATTTTTGGTGTTTTCATCAAATTGCTTGTTTAAAGTTTATTATATGTAGTTCATAAACAAAAGTTCGTCCTTTCTCAATTTAAGTTTTTAGTTGTACAACCAAGTTCCTTCTTCATACCATGTAAATTAAACTATACAGAGCAAGTGATCTTCTTTTACACTGCATGTATGCTTCTGTTCTTCATCTGTAATCCAGTGGTGTGGTGAACCTACCCATTACAGCACAATTTCATATTATGCAATGTCTTAACTATGAACAATGTCATATCATTCTACTATTATTTAAACCGTCTCTTTGTTTGCCAATCTAAAATGGTATAAATTGACAGCACACTAACCATTGATACTTATGAGTTCTTGATCTGTAATCCAGTGGTGTCGTGAAGCTGCCAACTCCTTCACAATGTCATTTCCTGCCATGTCTTGACCTGAACAATACCATATTGTGTTAATGCAAATTTAAACTGTGTCACTTTATTCGTCAGTAAGAAATGTGATGAATTGTCAGCACTGATACTTTTATGTGCAAAACCTGTCATCTGTCTGCTTGTTTATCTTTCAGAGTGAGGAAGATACAAGTGTTGAACAAGCGCAGTCTCATCATCTTGCTCAGCTGCTTGCCCTGCAGCTCCCCAGCAGGTCTAACATTTCTTGAACTCTATTGAAGTGCTGTCGGTTTTGTATATTATTTTGTCGGTGTGTTTATTTGCACTGGTGGCGATCTTTGATGCCCAGTGTATGTAATCTGATGTCTGCTTGTGCTTTATTATCATAGTGGCGAACTTTGATGCCCAGTGGATGTAATATGCCGTAATTTCTTTATTTTATAGTCTAGGTTTTTTTCTTATTCACGATGCTGCAGTTATTTTACTGTATATATATCCTATCTTCACAGTAAACCGGCCAAACCGTAAAATTACGGTACATAATCGGGCTGTCATGCAACCATGATGTAGATTGGGCCTGAAACGTGCCAATCAGCTCACCGGCCGGCAGCAGCCCGAAATGAACCCCGGCCCATGATTGTGCGAATCAAATCACGGGCTTTTAATAGGCCGAAAAATTGTCTTGGTCCTTATTTGGCCCAATCAGATATCGGCTGCGAGCAAGCCAGATGCAAACCGGGCCGTTGTTAGGCCCAACTATATGACGGGCTTTTAACAGGCTGAAATTAATATAGGGCCGAAATTTTAAATGGGCCTTAACAGGCCAAACCTAATATCAGGCCGAATTACTAAGTGGGCCTTTAGCAAGTGGGCCCAAAAGCATAGTGTCCAGTTGACGGGTCGAATCTGATATGGGCCATATTTGAGCCCAAAGCGTCTCAAAGGCCTTTAACGGGCTGGATCTCATATGGGCCACTATTAGGCCCGGAGCGTGGCAGGCCATTAATGGACCGGATCAAATATGGGTCGGCATTTGGCCCAGAACATGGCAGGCAGTTAATGGGCCGACCTACTAGGGTACATAAAATCTTGTGGGCCTACAGCTAGGCCGGCCCATTAATGTTGGCGAAATCTCGTGGGCCTTTAGCTGGGCCGGCCCATTATGATCCGCAAGAATCTTGTGGGCCTTTACCTGGGCCGGCCCATTACGGCACACAAAAATCTTATGGGCTTTACCTGGGCCGGCCCATTATGGCCCGCAAAATCTTATGGGCCTTTAGCTGGGCCAGCCCATTATGGTCCGCAAAATCTCGTAGGCCTTTAGCTGGGCCGGCCCATTATGGTCCGCAAAATATTGTGGGCCTTCAGTTGGGCCGGCCCATTTAAACTTGTTGGGCCGGTCCACGTGTCAACATATCATAGGCGCGTCTCGCCCATTGGATGAGTTTACACGTGTCTCCTCCAGCCAATGATGATTTTACATGTGTCTCCTTCAGTTGGGTCATGGCTGTTAACGAGTTATCGGATCCAAAACCCGACCCCATAGCTTAACGGCGTTCTGTTATGGTGGATTCCACGTGTCGGTCACCCTTGACGAAAGCACTTCTGTGCCGCGTGATTTATTGTCATGGAAGTGGACACTTCCGTGATGATAATTTTGGTAATGTCATGGAAAACTTCTACGACAGCACATGTATGACTATCTTGATTCTGTCATAAATTTGTCATCGATGTACATGCATGACAAAAAAAGCGACCTACTGTGACAAACACGTATCATCACGGAAGTGTATTTTTTTGTAGTGCAACATTCGATCACCAAATCACATAACTCATATAATACTATATTGTCATCGAACGTTAAACGTGCGGACCCTATGGGTTCAAGAACTATGTAGACATGACCGAGACACCTCCCCGATCAATAATCAATAGCGGAACCTGGATGCCCATATTGGCTCCTACATATTATATGAAGATCTTTATCAATCGAACCGTTATGACAACATATGTAATTCCCTTTGTCCATCGGTATGTTACTTGCCCGAGATTCGATTGTCTGTATCTTCACACCTATTCAATCTCGTTACTGGCAAGTTTCTTTACTTGTTCTGTAATACATCACCTTGTGACTAACTCCTTAGTTATTTGCTTGCAAGCTTATGATGTGTATTACTAAGAGGGCCTAGAAATACCTCTCCGATACTCGGAGTGACAAATCCTAATATGAATCTATGCCAACTGAACAAACACCTTTGGAGATACCTGTAGAGCATCTTTATAATCACCAAGTTACATTGTGACATCTGATAGCACACAAGGTATTCCTCCGGTATCCAGGAGTTTCATAATCTCATAGTTGAAGGAATATGTATTTGACATGAAGAAAGCAATAGAGATGGAACTGAACGATCATTATGCTAAGCTAACGGATGGGTCTTGTCCATCACATCATTCTCCTAATGATATGATCCCATTATCAAATGACAACTCATGTCCATGGTTAGGAAACCTTAACCATCTTTGATCAACGAGCTAGTCTATTAGAGGCTGACTAGGGACACGGTGTGTTTTTTATGTATTCAGACATGTATTAAGGTTTCTGATCAATACAATTCTAGCATGAATAATAAACCTTCATGAATAAGGAAATATAAGATAACAACTTTATTATTTCCTCTAGGGCATATTTCCTTCAGTCTCCCACTTGCACTAGAGTCAATAATCTAGTTCACATCACCATGTGATTTAACACTCATATATAGTTCACATCTCCATGTGACTAACACCCAAAGAGTTTACTAGAGTCAATAATCTAGTTCCCATCGACATGTGATGAACACCCAAAGAGTACTAAGGTGTGATCATGTTTTGCTTGTGAGAGAGGTTTAGTCAACGGGTCTGTCATATTCAGATCCGTATGTATTTTGCAAATTTACATGTCTACAATGCTCTGCATGGAGCTACTCTAGATAATTGCTCCCACTTTCAATATGTATCCAGATCGAGACTCAGAGTCATTAAGACCGGTGTCAAAGCTTGCATCGACATAACTCTTTACGACTAACTCTTTACCACCTCCATAACCGAGAAACATTTCCTTAGTCCTCTTTAGGTACCTAAGGATAATTCTGACCATTGTCCAGTGATCTACTCCTGGATCACTATTGTACCCCCATGCCAAACTCATGGCAAGGCACACAACAGGTCTGGTACACATCATGGCATACATTATAGAACCTATGACCGTTCATTATCTCTCTATATCCTGTCGTGGTCGTGTTTTGAGTCTTACTCAACTTCACACCTTGTGACACAGGCAAGAACCCTTTGTTTGACTTATCCATTTTGAACTTCTTCAAAACCTTATCAAGATATGTGCTTTGTGAAATTCCTATCATGCGTCTGGATCTATCTCTATAGATCTTGATGCCCAATATATATAAGCAACTTTTCCGAGGTCTTTCATTGAAAACTATATTCGAGTATACTTCTATGTTATCCCGAAATTCTATATCACTTCCAATCAACAATATGGCATCCACATATAATATCAGAAATGCTATAGAGCTCCCACTCACTTTCTTGTAAATACAGGCTTCACTGTAAGTCTGTATAAAACCATATGCGTTGATAACCTCATCAAAGCGTATATTCCAACTCCTAGATGCTTGCACCAGTCCATAGATGGATCGCTGGAGCTTGCACACTTTTTTAGCACCTTTAGGATCGAAAAAAACTTCTGGTTGCATCATATACAACTCTACTTTAAGAAATCCATTAAGGAATGCAATTTTGACGTCCATTTGCCAAATTTCATAATCATAAAATGCGACAATTGCTAACATCATTCGGACTAACTTAAGCGTCGCTATGGGTGAGAAGGTCTCATCATAGTCAACCCCTTGAACTTGTCTAAAACCTTTCACAACAAGTCGAGCTTTGTAGACGGTGACATTACCATCAGCGTCAGTCTTCTTCTTGAAGATCCATTTATTCTCAATGGCTTGTTGATCATCGGGAAAGTCCACCAAAGTCCACACTTTGTTCTCATACATGGATCCTATCTCAAATATCATGGCCTCAAGAAATTTATCGGAATTTAGGCTCATCATAGCTTCTTCATAGTTCATAGGTTCACCATGGTCTAGTAACATGACTTCCAGGACAGGATTACCGTACCACTGTGTTGCGGAACGTGCTCTGTTCGATCTACGAGGTCCAGTAGTAACTTGATCTAAAGTTTCATCATCATCATCATTAGCTTCCTCTCTAGTTGGTGTAGGCATCACAGGAACGGATTTCTCTGATGTGCTACTTACCAAATTGAGAGAAGGTACAATTACCTCATCAACTTCTACTTTCCTCCCACTCACTTCTTTCGAGAGAAACTCCTTCTCTAGAAATGTTCCATTCTTGGCAACAAAGATCTTGCCTTCGGATCTGTGGTAGAAGGTGTACCCAATTGTTTCCTTAGGGTATCCTATGAAGACCACTTCTCCGATTTGGGTTCGACCTTATCAGGCTGAAGCCTTTTGACATAAGTGTTGCAACCCCAAACTTTAAGAAATGACAGATTAGGTTTCTTGCCAAACCACAGTTCATACGCTGTCGTCTCAACGGATTTAGACGGTGCCCTATTTAACGTGAATGCGGCTGTCTCTAATGCATAACCCCAAAATGTTAGTGGTAAATTGCTAAGAGACATCATAGATCACACCATATCTAATAAAGTATAGTTACGACATTTGGACACACCATTACGCTATGGTGTTCTAGGTGGCGTGAGTTGTGAAACTATTCCACATTGTCTTAAATGAAGGCCAAACTCATAACTCAAATATTCGCCTCCGCGATCAGATCGTAGAAACTTTATTTTCTTGTTACGATGATTCTCCGCTTCACTCTAAAATTCTTTGAACTTTTCAAATGTTTCAGACATGTGTTTAATTAAGTAGATATACCCATATCTGCTCAAATCATTTGTGAAGGTCAGAAAATAACGATACCCGCCGCGTGGCTCAACATTCAATGGACCGCATAAATCAGTATGTATTATTTCCAATAAGTTATTGGCTTGCTCCATTGTTCCGGAGAATGGAATTTTAGTCATCTTGCCCATAAGGCATGGTTTGCAAGTATAAAATGATTCCTAATCAAGTGATTCCAAAAGTCCACCTGCATGGAGTTTCTTCATTCGCTTTACACCAATATGACCTAAACGGTAGTGCCACAAGTACGTTGCACTATCATTATCAAATTTGCATCTTTTGGCATCAATATTATGAATATGTGTATCACTACGATCGAGATTCAATAAACCATTCACATTTGGTGTATGACCATAGAAGGTTTTATTAATGTAAACAGAATGGCAATTATTCTCTAACTTAAATGAATAACCGTATTGCAATAAACATGATCTAAGCATATTTTGTTTATTTAGGTTCAACACTTATCCTGAAGGTAGAGGGAGTGTGCGATGGTGATCATATCAACCTTGGAATCATTTCCAACACACATAGTCACCGCATTTTAACTAGTCTCTACAACTCCTGTTTCGAGTTAGTAATCTTAGCAACTGAACCGGTATCAAATACCTAGGGGTTACTACGAACACTAGTAAAATACACATCAATAACATGTATATCAAATATACCTTTGTTCACTTTGCCATCCTTCTTATCCGCCAAGTATTTGGGGCAGTTTCACTTCCAATGACCATTTCCTTCATAGTAGAAGCACTAAGTTTCAGGCTTAGGTCCAGCTTTGGGCTTCTTCACGGGAGTGGCAACTTGTTTGCCATTCTTCTTGAAGTTCCCTTTGTTTCCATCACCCTTTTTCTTGAAACTAGTGGTCTTGTTAACCATCAATAATTGATGCTCTTTCTTGATTTCTACCTTCGCCAATTTCAGCATCACGAAGAGCTTGGGAATCGTTTTTGTCATCCCTTGCATATTATAGTTCATCACGAAGTTCTAGTAGCTTGGTGATAGTGACTAGAGAACTCTGTCAATCACTATCTTATCTGGAAGATTAACTCCCACTTGGTTCCAGCGATTGTAGTACCCAGACATTCTGAGCACATGCTCACTAGCTGAGCTATTCTCCTCCATCTTGTAGGCAAAGTACTTGTCAGAGGTCTCATACCTCTCGACATGGGCATGAGTCTGAAATACCAATTTCATCTCTTGGAACATCTCATATGCTCTGTGGCGTTCAAAACGTTTTTGATGTCCCGGTTCTTAGCCGTAAAGCATGGTGCACTAAACTATCAAGTAGTCATCATATCGAGCTTGCCAAATGTTCATAACATGTGCATCTGCTCCTGCAACAGGTGTGTCACCTAGTGGTGCATCAAGGACATAATTTTTCTGTGTAGCAATGAGGAAAATCCTCATATCACGGACCCAGTCCGCATCATTGCTACTATCATCTTTCAACTTAGTTTTCTCTAGGAACATATCAA
The DNA here is from genome assembly GCF_018294505.1 of Triticum aestivum. Lineage (NCBI taxonomy): Eukaryota > Viridiplantae > Streptophyta > Magnoliopsida > Poales > Poaceae > Triticum > Triticum aestivum. Next base: position 215,357,120 of record NC_057806.1, read on the forward strand.
AATAGGCGAGCTACATCGTGAGCTATTGATCTACAACATAGATATGCAAAAGTATCAAGACTAAGGTCATGATAAATTAAGTTCAATTAATCAAATTACTTAAGAACTCCCACTTAAATAGACATCCCTCAAGTCATCTAAGTGATACGTGATCCAAATCAACTAACCCATGTCCGATCATCACGTGCGATGGGGTAGTCATCAATGGTGAACATCTCTATGTTGATCATATTTACTATATGATTCACATTCAATCTTTCAGTCTCTAGTGTTCTGAGGCCATGTCTGTACATGCTAGGCTCGTCAAGTTTAACCCAAGTATTCCGCATGTGCAAAACTGTCTTGCACCCATTGTATGTGAACGTAGAGTCTATCACACCCGATCATCACGTGGTGTCTCGAAACGACAAACTGTAGCAACGGTGCATACTCAGGGAGAACACTTTTACCTTAAAATTTAGCGAAGAGATCGTCTTATAATGCTATCGTCGTACTAAGCAAAATAAGATGCATAAAAGATAAACATCACATGCAAATCAAAATATGTGACATGATATGGCCATCATCATCTTGTGCTTTTGATATCCATCTCCAAAGCATCGTCATGATCTCCCTCGTCACCAGCTCGACATCTTGATCTCCATCATTGCGGCGTGGTCTTCTCGCCAACTATTGCTTCTACAACTATCGCTAATGCATAGTGATAAAGTAAAGCAATTACATGTCGTTTGCATTTCATACAATAAAGAGACAACCATAAGGCTCCTACCGATTGCAGATAACTTACAAAACATGATCATCTCATACAATAATGTTTATCACATCATGTCTTGACCATATCACATCACAACATGCCCTACAAAAACAAGTTAGACGTGCTCTACTTTGTTGTTGCAAGTTTTACGTGACTGCTACGGCCTTGCAGCAAGAACTGTTCTTACCTACGCATATAACCACAACGGTGTTTCGTCAAGTTTGTTGTTTTAACCTTCTTCAAGGATCGACCACAGTCAAATTCGATTCACCTAAAGTAGGAGAAACAGACACCCGCCAGCCACCTGTATGCAAAACTAGTTGCATGTTTGTCGGTGGTACCGGTCTCATGTGCATGGACATGTAAGGTTGGTCCAGGCCGCTTCATCCCACAATACCGTCAAATCAAAATAAGACATTGGTGGTAAGCAGTATGACTATCACTGCCCACAACTCTTTGTGTTCTACTCGTGCATATCATCTACGCATAGACCTGGCTCATGATGCCACTGTTGGGAATCGTTGCATGGAAAACAAAAAAAATTCTATGCACACACAATGACCTATCCATGGAGACGCATAGCAATGAGGGGGAGAGTGTGTCTACGTACCTTCATAGACCATAATCGGAAACTTTTCTCAATGCGGTTGATGTAGTTGAACTTCTTCGCGCTTCAACCAATCAAGTATCGAACGCACGGCACCTCCGCGTTCTGCACATGTTCAGCTCGGTGACGTCCCTCGCCTTATTGATCCAGCAAGACATCGAGGTAGTAGATGAGTTTCGTCAGCACAGCCACGTGGTGACGGTGATGGTGAAGTAATCCTCGGAGGGCTTCGCCTAAGCACTACAAAATATGACCGAGGGAGTAAACGGTGGAGGGGGCGCCGCACACGGCTAAACAATTGTCTAGGGTGTGCTAGGCGCCCCCCTCCTCATATATATCGGTGGGTCAGGGGGTGTCCCAAGTAGGTCCAGGGGGCGCCCCAAGTAGGTCCAAATCCTACTTGGGCCCCTGCCCTTGGTCGTGCCCCCTGCCATGTTTGTTGGAGGGGAAAGGAAAGAGGGGGGAGGAAATGGGAATCCTAATCCACAATTACCTTTCCCTTCTCCCCTTTCCTTCTCCTCCTTTTGCAGGCGCATATGGGGGGCACACCAGCCCCTTGTGGCTGGTGTGTTTCCCCTCTTGGCCCATAAGCCCCATATCTTTTGTCGGGGGTGTCTGGAACCCCTTCCGGTGACCCGATAAGTACCCCGTACCCCCGAAACACTTCTGGTGTCCGAATAACATCTTTACCTCTCGACCATTTCAAGATTACTCGTCATGTCCGTGATCTTATCCGGGACTCCGAACAACATTCGGTCACCAAATCACATAACTCATATAATACTATATTGTCATCGAACGTTAAACGTGCGGACCATATGGGTTCAAGAACTATGTAGACATGACCGAGACACCTCTCCGGTCAATAAACAATAGCAGAACCTGGATGCCCATATTGGCTCCTACATATTCTACGAAGATCTTTATCGGTCGAACCGTTATGACAATATACGTAATTCCCTTTGTCCATCGGTATGTTAGTTGCCCGAGATTCGATCGTCGGTATCTTCATACCTAGTTCAATCTCGTTACCGGAAAGTCTCTTTACTACTTCCGTAATACATCACCTCATGACTAACTACTTAGTCGTTTGCTTGCAAGCTTATGATGTGTATTGCCAGGAGGGCCCATAGATACCTCTCTGATACTTTGAGTGACAAATCCTAATCTCGATCTGTGCCAACTCAACAAACACCTTTGGAGATACCTTTAGAGCATCTTTATAATCATCGAGTTACGTTGTGACGTTTGATAGCACACAAGGGATTTCTCCGGTATCCGGGAGTTGCATAATATCATAGTCGAAGGAATATGTATTTGACATGAAGAAAGCAATAGCAATAAAATTGAACGATCATTATGCTAAGCTAACGAATGGGTCTTGTCCATCACATCATTCTCCTAATGATGTGATCCCGTTATCAAATGACAACTCATGTCCATGGTTGGGAAACCTTAACCATCTTTGATCAACGAGCTAGTCTAGTAGAGGCTCACTAGGGACACGGTGCTTGTTTATGTATTCACACATGTATTAAGGTTTCCCATCAATACAATTCTAGCATGAATAATATACCTTTATCATGAATAAAGAAATATAAAATAAAAACTTTATTATTGCCTCTAGGGCATATTTCCTTCATGTGTGACCTGTGTGGATGTGAAGTAAAGGATGAATTGCATGCAATAAACACATGCACTAGAAGCAGAGTTCTAAGGTTTTCTATGAGGGCAGTTTGGGATCTCCCAAAAGAAGTAGTATTCAGATTCTCTGTTGAGGATTGGCAGCAAATCCCGTTGAGCTCGCAAAATGAGACCACGAGGGGAAGAATTCTACTCCTGTTCTGGCGGTGTTGGAACCTGAGAAATAATGCCATTCATGGAGATGGAAAAGATACGGTTCAAGGATCTGCAATGTTTCTGACCAAAGATGATGAGGATGCGAGCATTGCACAACTTCCGGTAGGAATAAACAGCGAGAAAAATGTCTGTCAAGTTAGCCACCCAATACCTGGTGCAACATTTGTACCACAGGAGAGCAACTGGCTGGCCCCTGAGGTAGGATGGGTGAATCTGAATACTGAGGCATCCTACTTGTTTGAATTAGATCAAAATGAGTTCCGAGACAGTTCATACAAAACTAATATGGAGGGGATGTTCTTTTAATACGAAGGGGATGTTCTTTTAAATGCATACACACACAATGAGCACGGTGATATGCTCCTGGGACAAACAGTACATTTAAAATAAATACTAGCAAATAAATATAAAAATGATCTGATTTTTTGCACATGCTTATGTTAATGTCTTTTGGAATAGCTTGGATTGCTTACCAGATATGTCACGTGGTATGTTTATGTTAGTGTCAAATGCATGCTAGGCAGTAATTTAATTTTTGGGCGTGATATGTACATTTCCATTTTTTTTAAATATTTTTCACATTTGCAAAAACATTTTGGCGCACAGAAGCAAATGCACCAAGAGCCAAATTGGATATTCTCTAGAGGGGCCCCGGAATTTTGTCTCCAGGAAGAACCATGAATACAAAATAAATAGCAAATTTTCAAAACAAAATTGTACATGTGCACATTAGTGCCAAAAGCGAGCTTGATAATTTCATGTGAAACAAAACAATTGTGCTTCGTAAGTAAGAAACAAAGTTCAGTGGTCTAAAATTACTGAAAACTATATATGCTTGCGTAATGTCTTCGGTGGTTGTGGTTGCTGCTAGAAATCTACATTAGCTAGCCCGCTTAAATACATTATTATTAAGAAAAAAACATGGTTAGCCTGTTGCAACATATAAGAAGACAAAAAACAAGTATCCACGAAACGCTGGACGGTTTTCAGGATTCAAAGGTCAATACACGAGGTGTGGTGATAAAATTCCAACTCCGGCAGCGCATACTATTTCTTGCAGTGTTTCGCGGCTTTTCGACCCAAAAGAGAAGACTACTTCAATTCGTCAGGTTTGATCTCATTTTTTCTTTTGCGGGGGTCAGGTTTGCTCTCTTCTGCCGCGCAGATATTAATAAAGCAAAAAATGAAGTAGCAGGTCAGGAGGGCTCTTTACCAACCATACGTACCTTGCTAATTACTGAAAATTGTCCACTAATTCATGGAACTGTGAATTCCGATGCATCATTAATTATCATATGCCTACATCCATCTCATGGAATCTTCTTCTCTTCCCTTCTGAAAACATAGACTTTGACACACCTATAACTTCTTACTTTTTGCCAATGATAACATAACTAACCAGACACAAAATTAAGGGTAAGGTTGTTTTAACCTAGTAGTTTCGATTCTCTTTGTCTTCGAAAGCTAGGAATGTATTATCTCCATGCCAAAATAGAAGATGTTTTTGTAGGCTAGTTTATTTAGTCTACCAAAACGGCTAACTTTTTTTGTACGGAGATAGTATATATATTTAGTTTATCATTAAGGAAATAGACTTTCGTACCTAACACCCTTAGGTAGTAATCACACGCACACAAAGTCATGTTTAGCTTCTAGAATCTTGAAAAGGAGAGCAGTTAGGGTAGATAGTACTGAAAAAAAATATGCATGTTAATTGACGGCAGGGGAATGAAAAGCAAGCTAGTTAAGCAAGTAGTAACACTTTTGACAGACAACGGATACCAACCACTTTCTAAACATTGTCGAGTGTTGGTACTTGGGACTACATATGGTCTTCAGATATTAAAACCATTGTCGAATCTGGATTTAGTTTTAATTTTTTGTATTTATATTACATCTAAATAAGTACTTTCTCCGTCCCATAATGTAGGACCTTTTTTTGCACTAGTGTAGTGTCAAAAAACATCTTAGATCATGAGACGGAAGGAGTACAATGCTTAAATGAGAAGCATGGAGTAACATGTCAAAATTCATGGCAAAATCTCATAAGACTTAAATTCATAAAAGAATCACATTTTTTTGTACGCAAACTCATTTCAAACACAAATTTACACTAATTCATGGCATAATTTGAGCAATGTTGAGGAAATCGTTAACTGCTAGCTGCTCGATTGGCTTGGTAGTAGCGATTAATCGTCGACTCGGCCTAATAATTGGTTTAATAGGTCGACCATTAATTAGTTTACTTTTAAACTCAATTGAAGCAAATTTTTTATGGAGAAAAAAAATCAACATTGCAAATATGAAGAGAATGGCACCATTTTCTTTTCTCAACAGACGACAAATGTGTATACAATAACAATCATCCATGTGGGCATAAAAATCATCACTAAACATGTATACAACAACACTTTTTTGCTAATTTCTGCCTGGGGCGCAACACCGAGAGACGGTGGCCATTCGACGGCGACAGAGCAAAGGTGATGGCGGCCATGCAGGGCGTCTAGATTGGTCGGTTGCCAGATGTGGTAGGTCACAAAAGAGGAGGGGAAGTAGCGGTGCACAGAGGGAGAAGAGAGAAGCAGTAACACATAGGGGGGGAGGAAGTGGCAACGCGCCAACGAGGACCTGGCTAGCCGCCATCTAGGTCGGGAGGGGATGAGAGGAGTGGGAGGGGTGGGTGGAGGGATAAACCCTAGCTCTTTAGGAGCGGGAGGGCTGGGAGGGGTTAGGGAACAAATAATCGGGCTTTTTTGCCGACGAGTTAGCGGGCCAACATCAATTAATCGGCCTCACAACCGATTATTCGGTCTAACAGACCATTTAATTGGTTAGACGGACCATTTAATCGGCCTAGGAAGTTAACGTGGTGAATAGGTGCTATTCAATTCGGTCACCCGATGAGTAGCGATTAACTGGCCCATTAACTGATTAATCAGATGAATTCTTGAACAGTGAATTTGAGAATGGCATGGACATCATACATAGCATATTAAAAATTTCATTTCCTACTACATTAACATAACATCAACATCGAACTAGATTAAGTATCAAAATAAACCATATAAAACTACATACTATATAGCTCTACATGTCGTGCCCCTCCCCACCCCCTCCCCCACCCCAAATAGGCCGACCTAGTTGCCATTGGTGGTGGGCCAACTCCACGACATATTGTCGTCCTCCTCTTCCTCCTTGAGCTCATCAGACATCTCCTTATGCTCGGCTTGAAGGTGGGAGAGCTGGGTACGCACATAGTCGATCATTGTAGCGACCCGACCTCAGACGGTCAAGTCTCTGTGCTTCAGTGTCATCCCTGGATCTGTAATGCTGACACACACAGTACTCGAAGGATTTATAACAGAGTGGCAATCACACACTTATTACATCGAATGTCTCAAGAGAGAACTTATTATAATAATATGGCTTAAGGCCATCTAATGCGATAACAGCAGAAGGCTTGGAAGATAAAGTGAGTCCATCAACTCCAGCGGCATAGCTGAGCTGCACGACAACGACCTAATGAACCTTACTCCTCGTCTGAAAAGTCTGCAACATAATACGTTGCAGCCCGAAAACGGGTCAGCACATGGAATATACTGGCAAAGTAACACAGTAGAGCAAGAACAGAATAGTGCTATCACTACATGCATATTTGGCTGGTGGAAAGCTCTATGGTTATAGTTTTTGCGAAAAGCCAATTTTTCCCTACAACAAAGGAATAGATTTTAATTTAACTATCATGGTAGTTGAAACAACATTGAGAAGGTTCCTCCAACTCAATCCCAATTAAAGTGGTTAACAACCCAACAATATTAATTAAGAGTGATGAGATACATGTGATAACCCAAGTACTAGATACTCAAGACTTTGTCCATAACCGGGGACACGGCTAACCATGATTAGTTTATACACTCTGCAGAGGTTTGCGCACTTTTCCCCACAAGACTCGATCGCCTCCTTTGGATTTCTCGCACTACAAGGTGTTTGAGAAACGGATGACTGAGACACAGTCTTTCAGAAACATTAACTCTTTACTCCGGATAGACCATACCAAACCTACATCCCACTACCTGCTGATCTGCCTCTTCAAGAGCTTCACGTAACTTACTCAACTATGCTAGAGCCCATAATAGCTTGTGGCTGCACACGAAAGTTTCTAGCATGAATCATCTCAGTTCCCTTTGAGCCTGGGTGGCGGTCCATAGGAAGATCACACGGTTACTCCGGGATTTCCAAAAATACAGGCAACACTGGGTACTCCAGGTGCCTCAATCCACCCAGATGTTTGATTAAGTTGCCACCTTAAGTTGAACCATTAATTAACAAATCACGTCTGTTATGGATTTCACTCAAACCCAAACCACGTCTACGAGCATAGCATAGCATAGTAATATAAGCAAGCGTAGAAGTAACTCCCCAGGGTTTGAATATAACAGGGCAAATAGGTTCTACCTCACCAACTACTTCCCAACCCACATGTTAAAGACATCATAATCATGCAATGTTTGGGGGTGAAACTAATGCATAAAAACTAGGTATGAAAAGAGTATGATCAATGTGTTACTTGCCTTGCTGACGATCTGCGAAACCTAGGGACTCGTAGTAGCACGCTTCGCACTCTGGTTGTTCTATCGCAAACAAACAATAACATACATAAGCAACAAGAAAAGATGCGCAAGCAAAACTCAAATAAAAGAGGTTGACCAGAAAGTTCAACTTAAGAACTCCAGTTAGCAAAACAATCAAATCAAATGGAGCAACGAAACTCAAACGGCGAAAGAAACAAGATCCGTTTACTAATTTGGACCTAGGTCAAATTTTACAGTAGCAAAAACATGTTCAAGTTGATTAAACAGAAAGAGGGTCTCAAGACGAAGATCTAGGCTCTTGAATCGCCTGATTCTGACTAACAAGCGAAAAGATAAACAGAAACTAGGATCAGATCAGAAATCACGATCGAGAATAATCACAAATAAATCTGATAAAAGAAAACCGACAAAGAGACTAACGAACGAGCTTTCGTTAGGTGTAACTAATGGCGAAGAACCGTTTGTTAAACGAACATACGGACGAACATCCGCTAAACAGGAAAACCGAAAAAAAACGGCGATCCGAAAAAAAACGAATCTAGGGTTTTCTAAAAAAACCGAACGGTTCAAAAAAAACTGGTGGCTCGGATTCCGGCGTGGTACTTCCGGCGAGGGGCTCCGGCAAGGCGGGGGCGATGGAGCGGCGGCTTGCGTGGTGGCGGCGGCAAGCGGCGGCGGCGGTTGCTAGCGCGGGCGGCGGTGGCTGCAGGCGGCGGGGTTGGCGGCGGCGGTGGTGTGGTGTTGGGGCTCGGGGGGGCGTATATAAAGGGGCGGGGCAGCGACTTGGAGGAGGGGGCAAGGCGCGGCGGAGGCGGCGGCGGCCTCGCTCGGCTGGGCCTTAGGCCCAGTCTGGCGCGGAACCTTTTTAAAAAAATTAATTTCGCCGACGGAAATAACATCCTAGAAAAATAAATAAAAAATCTAAAAATGCCAAAATAAAATTTCACCGTCTAAATAAAATATTTAGAACGAGATGAACATTTTCTTGGCCCCAAAATGCAATTTTCAAAACGTGCAATTTTTCTAATGCAAACAAAATTGCAATAAAATCCAAATAAAACAAATATTTGATTTTAATATTTTTCCTCCAATATTTCAATTATCTTGGAGAAGTCATATTATCTCTTCTCATATATTTTAATATGAAATATTTTCGGAGAGAAAAATAATTAAAACCAAAATTCTCATTCCAAAATTTGATAAAATCAAATTTGAAAACCGGGGAAAATCCCCAACTCTCTCCGAGGGTCCTTGAGTTTCTCAGGATTTCGAGGATCGCGAGATGAAATGCAACTAAAATATGATATGCAAGAATGATATATGTATAACATTCCAAATTGAAAGTTTGGGATGTTACATACCTACCCCCCTTAAGATGAATCTCGCCCTGGAGATTCGGGTTGGCTATAAAATTGGTGCGGGTGGTCTTTGCGAAGATCATCCTCTCGTTCCCAGGTGGCTTCATACTCGGTATGGTGGCTCCACTGAACTTTGCAAAACTTGATAACCTTACTGCGAGTGACTCTGCTGGCAAACTCTAGAATCTTAACGGGCTTCTCTTCGTAAGTCAAATCACTGTCCAACTGAATCGCCTCCAAGGGTACTATATCCCTTAACGGTATATCGGCCATCTCAGCATGACACTTCTTCAGCTGTGAAACGTGGAACACATCGTGAACTCCTGACAATCCCTAGGGTAATTCCAACTTGTAGGCAACTTCTCCCATCCGTTCCAAAACACGATACAGTCCTACAAATCTCAGAGCTAACTTTCCCTTAAATCCAAAACGTTTCACTCCTCGCAAGGGCGATACTCGCAGATATGCTCTATCTCCAATTAATTAAGTTATCTCCTTGCGTTTTGAGTCTGCATAACTCTTCTGCCTGGACTGAGCAATCTTCAGTCTATCGCGAATCAATTTAACCTTTTCCTCAGACTCCTTAATCAAGTCTGGCCAAACAATTGTCGGTCTCCTACCTCATCCCACATGAACGGTGTTCTACACCTTCGTCCATACAGGGCTTCAAAGGGTGCCATCTTTAAACTGGCTTGGTAGCTATTATTGTATGAGAACTCCGCGTAAGGCAAATTGTCATCCCAACTAGATCCATAATCTAGCGCGCAGGCTCTCAACATGTCCTCCAGAATTTGGTTGACTCTCTCGGTCTGCCCATCTGTCTATGGGTGAAATGCTATACTGAACTCCAATCTCGTTCCCAAAGTCTGGTGTAACTGATGCCAAAACTTTGAAGTAAATTGTGTTCCTCTATCTGATACGATGGTCCTCGGAACTCCATGCTGATACGATGGTCCTCGGAACTCCATGCTGATACGATGGTCCTCGGAACTCCATGCAGACATACGATCCGCGACATGTATATCTTGGCCAACTTTGCACTGCTATAAGTGGTTTTCACTGGGATGAAGTGAGCCACTTTGGTCAAGCGATCAACTACTACCCATATGGAATCATATCCTGCTTTGATCCTGGGCAATCCGGTGATAAAGTCCATGCCCAGTTTATCCCACTTCCATTCGGGTATCGGCATAGGCTGTAACAGTACTGCTGGCTTCTGATGCTCTGCCTTCACTCTCTGGCATACATCACATACGGCTACGTACTCAGCAATATCCTTCTTCATACCAGTCCACCAGAAACGTTCCTTCAAATCCAGATACATCTTGGTGTTTCCGGGGTGTATCGAGTAGGGTGAGTCATGAGCCTCTTGAAGTATTAACTTCCTGATCTCTTGGTTATTGGGCACATAAACTCGGTCTTCAAACCATAAGGTATCGTGCTCATCCTCACGAAAACCTTTGGCCTTTCCTCTGCCCATCTTCTCCTTTATCTCGGCAATCTCCTTGTCATCCTTCTGAGCTTCCCGAATCTTGTCCAGCAACATCGACTGGACCTCCATTGTTGCAATGAATCCTCTAGGAACTATCTCTAACTGAAGTTCCATGATGTCCTCTGCTAACTCCTCCGGCAGTCCCTTACTTTCAAGGATATTAGCATAACTCTTCCGGCTCAAAGCGTCTGCTACGACATTGGCCTTTCCTGGAAGATAGTGTAGCTTCATGTCATAATCCTTTATACGCTCCAACCATCTCCTCTGTCTAAGGTTTAGTTCCTTCTGGGTGAAAATGTAATTCAAACTCTTATGATCCGTGTACACATCACAACGGTTTCCTATGAGATAATGTCTCCAGGTCTTCAATGCATGCACTACGGCTGCTAACTCCAAATCATGCATGGCATAATTCAAATCGTGAGGTTTTAGTTGTCGTGAGGCATACGAAACAACTCTTCTGTCCTGCATAAGCACACATGCAATTCCTAAGCGAGAGGCGTCGCAATACACTTGGAACTCCTTATGTATATCTGGCAGTGTTAACACTGGGGCTGTAGTCAAATGTTTCTTCAACTCCTGGAAACTTGCCTCGCAATCTTCTGTCCATTTAAACTTAGTATCCTTCTTCAATAGTTCAGTCATTGGCTTTGCAATCTTGGAAAAGTTCTCAATGAATCTCCGATAGTACCCTGCGAGTCCAAGAAAGCTGTGGATCTCGCTAACTGAAGTGGGTGCCGAACATTCAGTGACTGACTGAACCTTCCTGGGGTCTACTGCTATACCTTCTCCTGATATAACATGTCCAACGAACCCGACTTCCTTCAACCAAAATTCGCATTTGCTGAACTTGGCATACAACTGGTGTTCCCTGAGTTTCTCGAGAACTAACCACAAATGCTCTTTGTGCTCCTCTTCATTCTTCGAGTATACCATAATATCATCAATAAACACCATAACAAACTTGTCCAAATATTCCATGAACACTTTGTTCATCATGCTCATGAAATAGGCAGGGGCGTTAGTCAGTCCAAATGACATGACCGTGTACTCGTATAATCCATACCGCGTGGTGAACGCTGTCTTTGGTATATCCTTCTCTCGAATCTTCAACTGATGGTATCCTGATCGCAAATCGATCTTCGAGAACACTTTAGCTCCTTGTAACTGATCGAACAGATCATTGATCATCAGCAGTGGCTACTTGTTCTTGATCGCCACTTCATTCAAGGCTCGATAATCAACAACCATCCTTAGGGATTTATCCTTCATCTCAACCAAAAGCACCGGGGCTCCCCAAGGTGATGAACTTCTTCGAATGCACCCTTTCTCCAATAGCTCCTCGATCTGTTTCTTAATTTCCTCCAGATCATTCGCGGGCATCCGATAAGGTCTCTTGGATATTGGCCCGGTACCTGGCAATAGCTCTATCAAAAACTCTATGTCTCTATCCAGTGGCATGCCTGGTAACTCCTCTGGAAAAACATCCGGGTAATCCTTCATTACAGGCACTTCCTGCTGAACAACTTCCGTGAGGGTATTCACTTGGCTCATCCTAGGCACATTCCTAGATACATACTTAATCCTTTTTCCCTCCGGGGTGGTGAGATAAATCGATTTACTAGCATATTTAATGCTTCCTCCATACTTTGACATCCAGTCCATACCTAATATCACATCCAATCCTTGTGACTCCAAGATAATTAGGTCGGACGGAAAGACATGGGTGCCAATGGTTAGGGGTATCTGGTCGCACCATCGGCTGGCCCTGTATTCTGCTCCAGGTGAGCTTACTAACAGAGGGGTCCTAAGGGTTTGGGTTGGTATTGTAAACTTATCCACGAATCCCCTTGATATGTATGAATGCGATGCACCGGTATCAAAAAGAACAAGAGCGGTAAATGACTTAACCAAAAACTTACCTATTACCGCGTCCGGCTGCTCTTCAACCTCCTCCACGTTAACGTGGTTCACTTGTCCTTTGTTGAATGGATTAGGCTTCTTCCCAGCGCTCCCATTTCCGTTTCCATTCTTTCTTTCAGGGCACTCCGTGGCGTAGTGTCCAGTCTTCCCACACTTGTAGCAAGTAACATGACTTAAGTCCCTTTTGGCGGGTGTGGCTGGATTGGGGCAGTTCTGATTGTTGTTGGCTCCGTTCCCATTCCCATTCTTAGAACCATTGTGATTATGTGATCCTCCTCTAGTGTGGTTGTGACCTCCATGGTTATGAACAAGTCCTCCTGAGTTCGGGGTTAGGCGAGGCTTCTACTGAGCTCCTGAGTTATACTTCACCTGTCCATACTTCCTCTCGCGGCTCTGAATCTGCTGCTGCTTCCCTTCAATCATAAGGGCCTTATCTACCAACTCCTAGTAGTTGTTGAAGGTTGCTACCATCAACTGCATGCTCATCTCATCATTCAGCCCTTCCATAAACTTCTCCTGCTTCGCGGCATCGGTGGCCACGTCATCAGGGGCATAGCATGATAACTTGCTAAAATCATCCACGTACTGAGCCACAGTACGGTTCCCCTGGCGTTGGTTGCGGAACTCCCGCTTCTTCATTTGCATAGCTCTAGTTGATACATGGGCTGTGCGGAAAGCTTGCTGAAACTAGTCCCAAGTGATATTGGCTATAGGAAAGGTGGCTGTGTAATTCTCCCACCATGAGGCTACAGGTCCATCCAATTGGTGTGCGGCAAAGTGCACTCTCTTAGCATCTGTGCAACCTGCGGTGGTCAACTCCCTCCCAATACGGCGTAGCCAATCATCAGCAACTATAGGCTCGATGCTACTGGAGAACACCAGCGGCGGTAACCTTAGAAAACGGGCTAGGTTGTCCACTGGCGGAGGGTTGTTGTTGTTGTTGTTGTTGTTGTTGCCCTGGTTCTGAACTAGCAATTGCATCAAAGTATTCTGCTGCTGGATCAACTGGGTGAGCTCCGGTGGGAAAACAAAACCGGGGTCACGTCTCGGAGGCATCTGATGGGTTTAGATGGAAGAGATCACAATAGAAAAAGGGGTCTAATGAGAAAACACTACCCATATGCACATGAGACAAACACAAACATTTCACTCAATCAATCAAGCAAGGGCATACAACGGTCTAGGACTATCACAAACTGCTCATCTACTACTAATTACATGGGGGAATACTAATGATATATGGCGGTCATCTAGAAATTTTGATCGGTGGAAGACTCCATGATGTCTGCTCCAGCTTCATCTTCGAAGTCATCATCACTAGGGTCGGAATCAGTGTCGTCGATGATGATGTAGTTGTCCGGGCAAGTGGGGTCATCGTCTTCTTATCCCGGTGCCGGTCCTCCCATGAATACTCTGATCTTCTTAACCAGGTCGTCATTCTTCTCCAGTAGTGTCTTGATTTCCTCCTCATATCCATCGCGTGTAAACTTGAGTTCTTCCTCTAGTTCGATGATCCTAGTCTTCGCCTTCTTCAAGTCCATCATGTCCGCGCACATCTGGTTCTCCTGGCGTCAAATGTGCTGGTTTAACTCCTGGATGAAAGCTGCAATGGATATATCCTTCTTGGTGTTGATTACTTCCCATTGCTCGTCTCGGCGCCCATATATCTGGTAGATAGTGTCCTTAAGTTCCCTGTGGTAGACTTCTCCAATGCGTCTCATGGTAATGTGGGCTGCCATGCTCTTGCCTAGGCTCCAGGTGGGTGCTTCGAAAGAAAATTCTATGGGTTTAGAAGTTGGCGAGAACGTCCTTCCTGGAACTTGTACTTGAATCATCCAGCGCTCCTCCTCAGGTAAAGTGGCGTTGTACATCCCGGTGAAGCTTGGTATTCCAATGTTTAAGTACCTAGTGACTTCCTTCAGGTGGCGTCCAAATGGTGTGTCTTCATCCGGTTGTGCAAACTTGTTCTTCATCTCCGCCATCCTAAAGAGTAGAAAATGGAGAGGAGTCAGAAATGAGTAGAGAAGTGCGTCCTATGGTTTTATCTTAGTGGTCGTGTCTTACACTCAGCGTGTGCTCTGATACCATCTTGTAGCGACCCGACCTCAGATGGTCAAGTCTGTGTGCTTCAGTGTCATCCCTGAATCGGTAATGCTGACACACACAGTACTTGGAGGATTTATAACAGAGTGGTAGTCACACACTTATTACATCGAATGTCTCAAGAGAGAACTTATTACAATAATATGGCTTAAGGCCATCTAATGCGATAACAACGAAAGGCTTGGAAGATAAAGTGAGTCCATCAACTCCAACAGCATAGCTGAGCTGCACGGCAACGATCTAACGAACCTTACTCCTCGTCTGAAAAGTCTGCAACATAATACGTTGCAGCCCGAAAACGGGTCAGCACATGGAATATGCTGGCAAAGTAACACAGTAGAGCAAGAACAGAATAATGCTATCACTACATGCATATTTGGCTGGTGGAAAGCTCTATGGTTATAGTTTTTGCGAAAAGCCAATTTTTCCCTACAACAAAGGAATAGATTTTAATTTAACTATCATGGTTGTTGAAACATCATTGAGAAGGTTCCTCCAACTCAATCCCAATTAAAGTGGTTAACAACCCAACAATATTAATTAAGAGTGATGAGATACATGTGATAACCCAAGTACTAGATACTCAAGACATTGTCCATAACCGGGGACACGGCTAACCATGATAGTTTATACACTCTGCAGAGGTTTGCGCACTTTTCCCCACAAGACTCGATCGCCTCCGTCGGATTTCTCACACTACAAGGTGTTTGAGAAACGGATGACCGAGACACAGTCTTTCAGAAACATTAACTCTCTACTCCGGACAGACCATACCAAACCTACATCCCACTACCTGCTAATCTACCTCTTCAAGAGCTTCACGTAACTTACTCAACTATGCTAGAGCCCATAATAGCTTGTGGCTCCACACGGAAGTTTCTAGCATGAATCATCTTAGTTCCCTTTGAGCCTGGGTGGCGGTCCATAGGAAGATCACATGGTTACTCTGGGATTTCCAAAAATACAGGCAACACTGGGTACTCCAGGTGCCTCAATCCACCCAGATGTTTGATTAAGTTGCCACCTTAAGTTGAACCATTAATTAACAACTCACATCTATCATGGATTTCACTCAAACCCAAACCACGTCTACGAGCATAGCATAGCATAGTAATATAAGCAAGCGTAGAAGTAACTCCCCAGGGTTTGAATATAACAGGGCAAATAGATTCTACCTCAACAACTACTTCCCAACCCACATGTTAAAGACATCCTAATCATGCAATGTTTGGGGGGGTGAAACTAATGCAAAAAAAACTGGGTATGAAAAGAGTATGATCAATGTGTTACTTGCCTTGCTGACGATCTGTGAAACCTAGGGACTCGTAGTAGCACGCTTCGCACTCCGGGTGTTCTATTGCAAACAAACAATAACATACATAAGCAACAAGCAAAGATGCACAAGCAAAACTCAAATAAAAGAGGTTGACCAGAAAGTTCAACTTAAGAACTCCGGTTAGCAAAAGAATCAAATCGAACGTAGCAACGAAACTCAAACGGCGAAATAAACAAGATCCGTTTACTAATCTGGACCTAGGTCAACTTTTACAGTAGCAAAAACTTGCTCAAGTTGATTAAACAGAAAGAGGGTCTCGAGATGAAGATCTAGGCGCTTGAATCGCCTGATTCTGACTAACGAGCGAAAAGATAAACAGAAACTAAGATCGAATCGGAAATCGCGATCGAGAATAATCGCAGATAAATCCGATAAAAGAAAACCGACGAACAGACTAACGAACGAGCGTTCGTTAGCTGTAACTAACGGCGAAGAACCATTCATTAAACAAACGTACAAACAAATGTCCGCTAAATAGGAAAACCGAAAAAAACCGGCGATCCAAAAAAAACGAATCTAGGGTTTTCTAAAAAACCGAACGGTTCAAAAAAAACGGCGGCTCGGATTCCGGCGCGGTACCTCCGGTGAGGGGCTCCGGAGAGGCGGGGGCGGCGGCTTGCGGGGCGGCAGCGGCGGCGCGAGGGGCGGCAAGCGGAGGCGGCTAGCGCGAGCGGCAGCGACTGCGGGCGGCGAGGTTGGCGGCGGTGGTGGTGTGGTGTTGGGGCTCGGGGGGTGCGTATATAAAGGGTCGGGGCGGCGACTTGGAGGAGGGGGCAAGGCGCGGCGGAGGTGGAGTCCGACTTGGACTCCGGTTCGAGCGGCGGCGGCGGCACGCCGCACAAGAGGCGGTGGCGGCGGCCTGGCTCGGCTGGGCCTTAGGCCTAGTCGGGCGCGGAACCTTTTTTTAAATAAAAAAAATTTGCCGACGGAAATAAAATCCTAGAAAAATAAAAAAAATCTAAAAATACCAAAATAAATTTTCACCATCTAAATAAAATATTTAGAACGAGATGAACATTTTCTTGGCCCTAAACTGCAATTTTGAAAACGTGCAATTTTTCTAATGCAAACAAAATTGCAATAAAATCCAAACAAAACAAATATTTGATTTTAATATTTTCCTCCAATATTTCAATTATCATGGAGAAGTCATATTACCTCCTCTCATATATTTTAATATGAAATATTTTCGGAGAGAAAAATAATTAAAACCAAAATCCTCGTTTCAAAATTTGATAAAATCAAATTTGAAAACCGGGGAAAATCCCCAACTCTCTCCGAGGGTCCTTGAGTTACTTAGGATTTCGAGGATCGCGAGACGAAATGCAAATAAAATATGATATGCAAGAATGATCTATGTATAACATTCCAAATTGAAAATTTGGGATGTTACAATCATGCACTGATACTCCATGGATTCGAAGTACGATAGGGTCTCGGTGAGGAGGTCCGGCTCCTACACGACGAGCTTGGCCACCAAGTCAACGTCGACACACTCGACTATGATCTCCACCTAGCCTTCTTGTGCTCCTTCTCCTCGGCCCCAGAGATGATCTAAACAGCGGGAGGGGAGAGATCGATCGCAGCCGCTGCAATAGTAGGGAAGCTAAGCCTGGCCTACTTCCCGATGAAGCAAATCGCGATGGCTTCATAGGAGTGAGCCACCTTGACCGTGGTATCAAAGGTACCAATCCACCGATGACCCACATAAGCATTGCATCAAATTTGCCCCACGGTCGGCGCTAGACATTGGGGTACTTTGGCGACACCGGCTGTGACACGGATGCCAGAGCTCAGAGAGGCGATGTGGAGGCTCGGAGCTGCGGTAGGGAGCCGGCAGTGTCTGTAGTGACCAGACCTCAAACAGTCTGATCTCTGTGCTCAGTTGTCATCCCTGGATCAGTAATGCTGACACCACACAGTACTCGGAGGATTTATAACAGAGTAGCAATCACACACTTATTACATCGAGTGTCTCAATAGAGAACTTATTACAATAAATATGGCTTAAGGCCATCTAATAACTATAACAGCGAAAGGCTTGGAAGATAAGTGAGTCCATCAACTCCAACGACATCACTAAGTATAGAACCATGACCTAAAACTCCTTAATCGTCGTCTGAAAAGTCTGCAACATTAATGTTGCAGCCCGAAACGGGTCAGCACATGGAATATGCTGGCAAAGTATCACATAGAGAGTAATGGAATGAAACAGCTATACTATATGCATATTTGACTGGTGGAAAGCTCTATGGTTATAGTTTTGCGAAAAGCCAATTTTTCCCTACTGCAAAGGAATAAATTTTAGTTAACTATCATGGTAGTTAAACATTGAGAATGGTTGACAGCATCCTCAATCCCAATTAAGCATCATCATTAAACAAAACCCAACAAAATTAATTTTTAGAGTAACATGTTGAGATTCACATGATAATCCAAGTACTAGATACTCAAGACGTCCATAACCGGGGACACGGCTAATCATGATTATTTTATATACCCTACAGAGGTTTGCGCACTTTTCCCCACAAGACTCGATCACCTCCGTTTGGTTTCTCGCACTACATGGTGTTTGAGAAACGGATGACCGAGACATAGTCTTTCAGAAGCGCTAGCACCTTATGATGGATAGACTGTTGGAAATATGCCCTAGAGGCAATAATAAAAGTATTATTATATTTCAATGTTCACGATAAATGTCTTTTATTCATGCTATAACTGTGTTATCCGGAAATCGTAATACACGTGTGAATACTTAGACCACAATATGTCCCTGGTGAGCCTCTAGTTGACTAGCTCGTTGTGATCAACAGATAGTCATGGTTTCCTGACTATGGACATTGGATGTCGTTGATAACGGGATCACATCATTAGGAGAATGATGTGATGGACAAGACCCAATCCTAAGCATAGCATAAAAGATCGTGTAGTTCGTTTTGCTAGAGCTTTGCCAATGTCAAGTATCTCTTCCTTCGACCATGAGATCGTGTAACTCCCGGATACCGTAAGAGTGCCTTGGGTGTATCAAACGTCACAACGTAACTGGGTGACTATAAAGGTGCATTACAGGTATCTCCGAAAGTATCTGTTGGGTTGACACGGATCGAGACTGGGATTTGTCACTCCGTATGACGGAGAGGTATCTCTGGGCCCACTCGGTAATGCATCATCATAATGAGCTCAATGTGACCAAGGTGTTGGACACGGGATCATGCATTACGGTACGAGTAAAGTGACTTGCCGGTAACGAGACTGAACAAGGTATTGGGATACCGACGATCGAGTCTCGGGCAAGTAACGTACCGATTGACAAAGGGAATTGCATACAGGGTTTGATCGAATCCTCGACATCGTGGTTCATCCGATGACAACATCGAGGAGCATGTGGGAGCCATCATGGGTATCCAGATCCCGCTGTTGGTTATTGACCTGAGAGCGTCTCGGTCATGTCTGCATGTCTCCCGAACCCGTAGGGTCTACACACTTAAGGTTCGGTGACGCTAGGGTTATTAGGAAGACTAGTATGTGACTACCGAATGTTGTTCGGAGTCCCGGATGGGATCCTGGACGTCACGAGGAGCTCCGGAAGGGTCCGGAGGTAAAGATTTATATATGGGAAGTTGTCAAACGGACACCGGGAAGTTTCGGGGTCATACCGGTATTGTACCGGGGCCACCGGAAGGGTTCCGGGGGTCCACCGGGAGGGGCCACCCCTCCCGGGGGGCCACATGGGCTGCGTGGGGCAGGGAGCCAGCCCCTGGTGGGCTGGCCGCACCCCCTCCCTTGGGCCCTTGCGCCTAGGGTTGAGGGGGGAACCCTAGAGGGGGCGCCCCCTTGGCTTGGGGGGCAAGCCACCCTCTCCCCCTCTCCCCTTGGCCGCCGCACCCCCCCTAGATGGGTTCTAGGGGGCCGGCCCCCTTCTCCCTTCCCCCTATAAATAGAGGGGTGAGGGGAGGGCAGCCGCACCACCCTCCAAGGCGCAGCCCTCCCCTCCCCAACACCTCTCCTCCTCCGTTGTGTGCTTGGCGAAGCCCTGTCGGAGTACTGCCTCTCCACCATCACCACGCCGTCGTGCTGCCGGTGGAGCTGTCTTCCTCAACCTCTCCTTCCCCTTGCTGGATCAAGAAGGAGGAGACGTCTCCCGTCCCGTACGTGTGTTGAACGCGGAGGTGCTGTCCGTTCAGCACTTGGTCATCGGTGATTCGAATCACGTCGAGTACGACTCCATCATCACCTTGCAAGCTTCCGCACGCGATCTACAAGTGGTATGTAGATGCAAACTCTCTCCCTTGACTCGTTGCTTAGATGAACTCATAGATGGATCTTGGTGAAACCGTAGGAAAAATTTTAATTTTCTGCAACGTTCCCCAACAGTGGCATCATGAGCTAGGTCTATGCGTAGTTCTCTTTGCACGAGTAGAACACAATTTTGTTGTGGGCGTGGATTTTGTCATCTTACTTGCCTCTACTAGTCTTTTCTTGCTCAACGGTATTGTGGGATGAAGCGGCCCGGACCAACCTTACACGTACGCTTACGTGAGACCGGTTCCACCGACTGACATGCACTAGTTGCATAAGGTGGCTGGCGGGTGTCTGTCTCTCCCACTTTAGTTGGAGCGGAATCGATGAACAGGGCCCTTATGAAGGGTAAATAGAAGTTGACAAAATCACGTTGTGGTGATTCGTAGGTAAGAAAACGTTCTTGCTAGAACCCAATTGCAGCCACGTAAAAGATGCAACAACAATTAGAGGACGTCTAACTTGTTTTTGCAGCGATTGATCATGTGATGTGATATGGCCAGAAGTTGTGATGAATGATGAATTGTGATGTATGAGATCATGTTCTTTGTAATAGGATTCACGACTTGCATGTCGATGAGTATGACAACCGGCAGGAGCCATAGGAGTTGTCTTTATTTTTTGTATGACCTGCGTGTCATTGAATAACGCCATGTAAACTACTTTACTTTATTGCTAAACGTTAGTCATAGAAGTAGAAGTAGTCGTTGGCGTGACAACTTCATGAAGACACGATGATGGAGATCATGATGATGGAGATCATGGTGTCAAGCCGGTGACAAGATGATCATGGAGCCCCGAAGATGAAGATCAATGGAGCTATATGATATTGGCCATATCATGTCACAACTATATAATTGCATGTGATGTTTATTATGTTTATGCATCTTGTTTACTTAGGACGACGGTAGTAAATAAGATGATCCCTTACAAAAATTTCAAGAAGTGTTCTCCCCTAACTGTGCACCGTTGCTACAGTTCGTCGCTTCTAAGCACCACGTGATGATCGGGTGTGATGGATTCTTACGTTCACATACAACGGGTGTAAGACAGTTTTACACAGCGAAAACACTTAGGGTTAACTTGACGAGCCTAGCATGTGCAGACATGGCCTCGGAACACGGAGACCGAAAGGTCGAACACGAGTCGTATGGAAGATACGATCAACATGAGAATGTTCACCGACGATGACTAGTCCGTCTCACGTGATGATCGGACACGGGCTAGTCGACTCGGATCGTGTAACACTTAGATGACTAGAGGGATGTCTAATCTAAGTGGGAGTTCATAATTTGATTAGAACTTTATTATCATGAACTTAGTCTAAAACCTTTGCAAATATGTCTTGTAGATCAATGGCCAACGCTAATGTCAACATGAACTTCAACGCGTTCCTAGAGAAAACCAAGCTGAAAGATGATGGCAGCAACTATACGGACTGGGTCCGGAACCTGAGGATCATCCTCATAGCTGCCAGGAAACAATATGTCCTAGAAGGACCGCTAGGTGACGCTCCCGTCCCAGAGAACCAAGACATTATGAATGCTTGGCAGTCTCGTGCTGATGATTACTCCCTCGTTCAGTGCGGCATGCTTTACAGCTTAGAACCGGGGCTCCAAAAGCGTTTTGAGCACCACGGAGCATATGAGATGTTCGAAGAGCTGAAACTAGTTTTTCAAGCTCATGCCCGGGTCGAGAGATATGATGTCTCCGACAAGTTCTACAGTTGTAAGATGGAGGAAAACAGTTCTGTCAGTGAGCACATCCTGAAGATGTCTGGGTTGCACAACCGTATGACCCAGCTGAACATTAACCTCCCAGATGAGGCGGTCATTGACAGAATCCTCCAGTCGCTCCCACCAAGCTACAAGAGCTTTGTGATGAACTACAACATGCAGGGGATGGAAAAGACCATTCCTGAAGTGTTCTCGATGCTGAAGTCAGCAGAGGCTGAAATCAAGAAAGAACATCAAGTGTTGATGGTCAATAAGACCACTAAGTTCAAGAAGGGCAAGGGTAAGAAGAACTTCAAGAAGGACGGCAAGGAGGTTGCCGCGCCTGGTAAGCCAGTTACCGGGAAGAAGTCAAAGAATGGACCCAAGCCTGAGACTGAGTGCTTTTATTGCAAGGGGAAGGGTCACTGGAAGCGGAACTGCCCCAAATACTTAGCGGATAAGAAGGCCGGCAACACCAAAGGTATATTTGATATACATGTGATTGATGTGTACCTTACCAGTACTCGTAGTAACTCCTGGGTATTTGATACCGGTGCCGTTGCTCATATTTGTAACTCACAGCAGGAGCTGCGGAATAAACGGAGACTGGCGAAGGACGAGGTGACTATGCGCGTCGGGAATGGTTCCAGAGTCGATGTGATCGCCGTCGGCACGCTGCCTCTACATTTACCTACGGGATTAGTTTTGAACCTTAATAATTGTTATTTAGTGCCAAGTTTGAGCATGAACATTGTATCTGGATCTCGTTTAATACGAGATGGCTACTCATTTAAGTCTGAGAATAATGGTTGTTCGATTTATATGAGAGATATGTTTTATGGTCATGCTCCGATGGTCAATGGTTTATTCTTAATGAATCTCGAGCGTAATATTACACATGTTCATAGTGTAGATGCCAAAAGATTTAAAGTTGATAACGATAGTCCCACATACTTGTGGCACTGCCGCCTTGGTCACATTGGTGTCAAGCGCATGAAGAAGCTCCATGCCGATGGACTTTTAGAGTCTCTTGATTATGAATCGTTTGACACGTGCGAACCATGCCTCTTGGGCAAAATGACCAAGACTCCGTTCTCCGGAACAATGGAGCGAGCAACCAACTTGTTGGAAATCATACATACCGATGTGTGCGGTCCAATGAGCGTTGAGGCTCGCGGAGGATATCGTTATGTTCTCACTCTCACTGATGACTTGAGTAGATATGGGTATGTCTACTTAATGAAACACAAGTCTGAGACCTTTGAAAAGTTCAAGGAATTTCAGAATGAGGTAGAGAATCAACGTGACCGAAAGATAAAATTCTTACGATCAGATCGTGGAGGAGAATACTTAAGTCACGAATTTGGTACACACTTAAGGAAATGTGGAATCGTTTCACAACTCACGCCGCCTGGAACACCTCAGCGAAACGGTGTGTCCGAACGTCGTAATCGCACTCTATTGGATATGGTGCGGTCTATGATGTCTCTTACCGATTTACCGCTATCATTTTGGGGATACGCTCTAGAGACAGCTACATTCACTTTAAATAGGGCACCGTCTAAATCCGTTGAGACGACACCGTATGAATTATGGTTTGGAAAGAAACCTAAGCTGTCGTTTCTAAAAGTTTGGGGATGCGATGCTTATGTCAAGAAACTTCAACCTGAAAAGCTCGAACCCAAGTCGGAAAAATGCGTATTCATAGGATACCCTAAGGAAACTGTCGGGTATACCTTCTACTTAAGATCCGAAGGCAAGATCTTTGTTGCCAAGAACGGATGCTTTCTGGAAAAAGAGTTTCTCTCGAAAGAAGTAAGTGGGAGGAAAGTAGAACTCGATGAAGTACTACCTCTTGAGCGGGAAAGTGGCGCAGCGCAGGAAACCGTTCCTGTGATGCCCACACCAACTGAAGAGGAAAACAATGATGATGATCAAGGTACTTCGGATCAAGTTACTACTGAACTTCGTAGGTCCACAAGGACACGTTCCGCACCAGAGTGGTACGGCAACCCTGTCCTGGAAATCATGTTGTTAGACAACAATGAACCTTCGAACTATGAAGAAGCGATGGCGGGCCCGGATTCCAACAAATGGCTTGAAGCCATGAAATCCGAGATAGAATCCATGTATGAAAACAAAGTATGGACTTTGACAGACTTGCCCGATGATCGGCGAGCGATAGAAAACAAATGGATTTTTAAGAAGAAGACGGACGCGGATGGTAATGTTACCATCTATAAGGCTCGACTTGTCGCTAAGGGTTATCGACAAGTTCAAGGGATTGACTACGACGAGACTTTCTCTCCCGTAGCGAAGCTGAAGTCCGTCCGAATCATGTTAGCAATTGCCGCATACTATGATTATGAGATATGGCAGATGGACGTCAAAACAGCATTCCTTAACGGGCATCTTAAGGAAGAACTGTATATGATGCAGCCGGAAGGTTTTGTCGATCCTCGGAACGCTAACAAAGTATGCAAGCTCCAGCGATCCATTTATGGACTGGTGCAAGCATCTCGGAGTTGGAACATTCGCTTTGATGAGATGATCAAAGCGTTTGGGTTTATGCAGACTTATGGAGAAGCCTGCGTTTACAAGAAAGTGAGTGGGAGCTCTGTAGCATTTCTCATATTATATGTAGATGACATACTCTTGATGGGAAATAATATAGAATTTCTGGACAGCATTAAGGCCTACTTGAATAAGTGTTTTTCAATGAAGGACCTTGGAGAAGCTGCTTATATATTAGGCATCAAGATCTATAGAGATAGATCGAGACGCCTCATAGGTCTTTCACAAAGCACATACCTTGATAAGATTTTGAAGAGGTTCAAAATGGATCAGTCCAAGAAGGGGTTCTTGCCTATGTTACAAGGTGTGAGACTGAGCTCGGCTCAGTCACCGACCACGGCAAAAGATAAAGAAGAGATGAGTGTCATCCCCTATGCTTCAGCCATAGGATCTATTATGTATGCCATGCTGTGTACCAGACCCGATGTAAACCTTGCCGTAAGTTTGGTAGCAAGATACCAAAGTAATCCCGGCAAGGAACACTGGACAGCGGTCAAGAATATCCTGAAGTACCTGAAAAGGACGAAGGACATGTTTCTCGTTTATGGAGGAGACGAAGAGCTCGTCGTAAAGGGTTACGTCGACGCTAGCTTCGACTCAGATCTGGATGACTCTAAGTCACAAACCGGATACGTGTATATGTTGAATGGTGGAGCAGTAAGCTGGTGCAGCTGCAAGCAGAGCGTCGTGGCGGGATCTACGTGTGAAGCGGAGTACATGGCAGCCTCGGAGGCAGCGCATGAAGCGATTTGGGTGAAGGAGTTCATCACCGACCTAGGAGTCATACCCAATGCGTCGGGGCCGATCAAACTCTTCTGTGACAACACTGGAGCTATTGCCCTCGCCAAGGAGCCCAGGTTTCACAAGAAGACCAGGCACATCAAGCGTCGTTTCAACTCCATCCGTGAAAATGTTCAAGATGGAGACATAGAGATTTGCAAAGTGCACACGGATCTGAATGTCGCAGATCCGCTGACTAAACCTCTCTCGCGTGCAAAACATGATCAACACCAGAACTCTATGGGTGTTCGATTCATCACAATGTAACTAGATTGGTGACTCTAGTGCAAGTGGGAGACTGTTGGAAATATGCCCTAGAGGCAATAATAAAAGTATTATTATATTTCAATGTTCATGATAAATGTCTTTTATTCATGCTATAACTGTATTATCCGGAAATCGTAATACACGTGTGAATACTTAGACCACAATATGTCCCTGGTGAGCCTCTAGTTGACTAGCTCGTTGTGATCAACAGATAGTCATGGTTTCCTGACTATGGACATTGGATGTCGTTGATAACGGGATCACATCATTAGGAGAATGATGTGATGGACAAGACCCAATCCTAAGCATAGCATAAAAGATCGTGTAGTTCGTTTTGCTAGAGCTTTGCCAATGTCAAGTATCTCTTCCTTCGACCATGAGATCGTGTAACTCCCGGATACCGTAAGAGTGCCTTGGGTGTATCAAACGTCACAACGTAACTGGGTGACTATAAAGGTGCATTACAGGTATCTCCGAAAGTATCTGTTGGGTTGACACGGATCGAGACTGGGATTTGTCACTCCGTATGACGGAGAGGTATCTCTGGGCCCACTCGGTAATGCATCATCATAATGAGCTCAATGTGACCAAGGTGTTGGACACGGGATCATGCATTACGGTACGAGTAAAGTGACTTGCCGGTAACGAGACTGAACAAGGTATTGGGATACCGACGATCGAGTCTCGGGCAAGTAACGTACCGATTGACAAAGGGAATTGCATACAGGGTTTGATCGAATCCTCGACATCGTGGTTCATCCGATGACAACATCGAGGAGCATGTGGGAGCCATCATGGGTATCCAGATCCCGCTGTTGGTTATTGACCTGAGAGCGTCTCGGTCATGTCTGCATGTCTCCCGAACCCGTAGGGTCTACACACTTAAGGTTCGGTGACGCTAGGGTTATTAGGAAGACTAGTATGTGACTACCGAATGTTGTTCGGAGTCCCGGATGGGATCCTGGACGTCACGAGGAGCTCCGGAAGGGTCCGGAGGTAAAGATTTATATATGGGAAGTTGTCAAACGGACACCGGGAAGTTTCGGGGTCATACCGGTATTGTACCGGGGCCACCGGAAGGGTTCCGGGGGTCCACCGGGAGGGGCCACCCCTCCCGGGGGGCCACATGGGCTGCGTGGGGCAGGGAGCCAGCCCCTGGTGGGCTGGGCGCACCCCCTCCCTTGGGCCCTTGCGCCTAGGGTTGAGGGGGGAACCCTAGAGGGGGCGCCCCCTTGGCTTGGGGGGCAAGCCACCCTCTCCCCCTCTCCCCTTGGCCGCCGCACCCCCCTAGATGGGTTCTAGGGGGCCGGCCCCCTTCTCCCTTCCCCCTATAAATAGAGGGGTGAGGGGAGGGTAGCCGCACCACCCTCCAAGGCGCAGCCCTCCCCTCCCCAACAACTCTCCTCCTCCGTTGTGTGCTTGGCGAAGCACTGTCAGAGTACTGCCTCTCCATCATCACCACGCCGTCGTGCTGCCGGTGGAGCTTTCTTCCTCAACCTCTCCTTTCCCCTTGCTGGATCAAGAAGGAGGAGACGTCTCCTGTCCCGTACTTGTGTTGAACGTGGAGGTGCTGTCCGTTGAGCACTTGGTCATCGGTGATTCGAATCACGTCGAGTACGACTCCATCATCACCTTGCAAGCTTCCGCACGCGATCTACAAGTGGTATGTAGATGCAAACTCTCTCCCTTGACTCGTTGCTTAGATGAACTCATAGATGGATGTTGGTGAAACCGTAGGAAAAATTTTAATTTTCTGCAACGTTCCCCAACATAGACCGTTAGACCTACTTTCCCCTACATCTGCTAGTCTACCCTGTAAGAGTTCGCACGACTTAATCAACTATGCTAGAGCCCATAATAGCTTGTGGCTGCACACGGAAGTTTCTAGTATGAAAAATCTCATGATCCCTTTGGGCCTAGGTGGCGGTCCATAAAGAAAAACAGGCAATCCTGGAATACCCAGGTACCTCAATCCACCCAGATGTGTGTTTAAGTTGCCACCTTAGATAAACCATTAATTAACAAACTCACATCTCTCATGGATATCACTCACTCAATCCACGTCTACTAGCATAGCATGGCATAATAGGCAAACGTATAAGTAACTCCAAAGGTTTGATAATATAACAGGTAATAGGTACTACCTCAACTACTTCCCATCCCACAATTTGATGAGATGCTAATCATGCAATGTTTGAGGATTGATCTAATGCAATAAAACTGGGTAGTAAGAGGTATGATCAAAGTGTTACTTGCCTTGCTGATGATCTGCGAAACCTAGAGATTTGAAGTAATAGGCGGCGCACTACGGGTATTCTATCGCAGACAAACAAACAAGCATACAATAAGTATTCATCTAATGCACGGGTAAAACTCAAATAAAAGATCTAACCAGAAGGTTCAACTTAAAGAACTCCGGTTTGCAAAAAGAATCAAATCAAACGAAGCAACGAAAGTCAAATGGCGAAAGAAACAAGCTTCATTTACTATTCTGGATCTAGGGCAATTTTTTACAGGGGCAAAAACTTGTTTAAGTTGGTTAAACGGATAGAGGGATTTGAGACAAAACTCCAGGCGCTTGAATCGCCTGATTCCGATAAACGAGCGAAAAGTTATACTAAAACGAAAATCGGATCAGGAATCGCGATCAGAAAAATTGCGAATTTAATCCGAGAAAAAGAAAAACGACGAACGTTCGCTAGAACGAACGAACGGACGAACGCTCGATAAATAAATAAACCGGAAAAACCGATCTATTTAAAAAAACCGAAACTAAAAAAATAAAAACCGCGCCTTTTTTCTGTTTTTTTAAAAAGGGCAGCGAAAACGAGGTTGATCTCGGGCGGTAGCGACGGCGGCGGCAGCGGCGGCGGTGGCGACTGATTAGGGTTTCGGGCACGGTGGGCTGGCGGCTCGGGTCGGGCGACTTATAAAGGCTGCCCCCGGGCGGAGTTTCGCTCGGGTACGGCCCAAAGTCGGTTCGTGTTTTTTTTAATTATTTTGTGCAGAAAAACAAATAAAAGAAATAATAAACGGACTCCAAAAATCCCAAAATAAATTTTCCCGGGCTTCTAAAATCAAGCCGCACAAGGTGAATATTTAGTTGGGGCCTAAATGTAATTTTGAAAAATGCACATTTTTCCTACATTCAAATAAAATACCGAAAAACTCAGAAATAAAATCTTATTTGATTTTATTATTAAATCCTCAATATTTCTTTATTTTGGGAAAATCATTTTATTCCCTCTCTCATATTTTTTAATAGAAATAATTGATGATAAAATAATTAAAATCAAATGATCCTATTCACAAAATTTGAGAAAACTCAAATATGAAAATAACGAAATCCCCAACTCTCTCCGTGGGTCCTTGAGTTGCGTGGAATTTCTAGGATCAAAACCAAAAGCAAATAAATTATGATATGCAATGATGGTCTAATGTATAACATTCCAAATTGAAATTTTGGGATGTTACAAACCTACCCCCCTTAAGATGAATCTCGCCCTCGAGATTCGGGTTGGCTAGAAAATAGGTGAGGGTGGTCCTTGAGCAAATCTTTCTCTCGCTCCCATGTGGCTTCATCCTCTGTGTGGTGGCTACATTGAACCTTGCAAAACTTGATAACCTTGCTGCGGGTGACTCGACTGGCATACTCTAGAATCCTTACTGGTTTCTCCTCATAGGTCAAATCCTTATCCAACTGAATTGCTTCCAATGGCACGGTGTCTCTCAAAGGTATGTCAGCCATCTCCGCGTGGCACTTCTTCAACTGAGAAACATGGAACACATCATGAACTCCTGACAATCCTTCAGGCAATTCCAACTTGTAGGCCACTTCTCCCATACGTTCCAATACTCGGTATGGTCCTACAAATCGTGGCGCTAACTTTCCTTTAACACCAAAGCGCTTTGTTCCCCGAAGTGGGGATACTCAAAGATAAGCTCTATCTCCAACTTCATAAACTGTCTCCTTGCGTTTAGAATCTGCATAACTCTTCTGTCTGGACTGGGCTATCTTGAGCCTATCGCGAATCAATTTCACCTTCTGTTCAGACTCCTTAATCAAGTCAGGTCCAAACAACTGGCGGTCTCCAACTTCATCCCACGTCAAGGGTGTCCTGCACCTCCTTCCGTACAAGGCTTCGAAAGGGGCCATCTTTAAACTGGATTGATAGATGTTGTTGTAAGAGAACTCTGCATATGGCAAATTCTCGTCCCAACTAGATCCATAATCTAGCACACAAGCTCTCAGCATGTCCTCCAAAATCTGATTGACTCTCTCGGTCTGTCCATCTATCTGTGGGTGAAAAGCTACGCTGAACTCTAGCCTGGTACCCAAAGTTTCGTGCAACTGATTCTAGAACTTTGAGGTAAACTGGGTTCCTCTATCTGATACTATACTCCTCGGAACTCCATGTAAGCATACAATCCTGGTCATGTATATCCTTGCCAACTTAGCACTGGTGTAAGTGGTCTTTACCGGGATGAAATGAGCTACTTTCGTCAACCGATCAACTACTACCCAAATCGAGTCATAGCCTGAATGAGTCCTGGGTAATCCCGTGATAAAATCCATGCCTAACTTATACCACTTCCATTCGGGTATCGGCAATGGCTGTAGCAATCCTGCTGGCTTCTGATGCTCTGCCTTTAGTCTCTGACATACATCACAAACTGCTACATACTCCGCAATATCTTTCTTCATTCCGGTCCACCAGAAAATATCCTTCAAATCCAAATACATCTTGGTATTTCCTGGGTGAATCAATATGGTGAATCATGTGCCTCTTGCAGAATCAACCTCCTGATCTCTAGGTCATTGGGCACATAAGCACGGTCTTCAAACCATAGGGTGTCGTGCTCATCCTCATGAAATCCTTTAGCCTTTCCTTCGCTCATTTTCTCCTTTATAGAGGCAATCTCCTTGTCAGTCTTCTGAGCTTCTCTGATTCTATCCATCAAAGTTGACTGAATCTCCAATGCTGCTACATAGCCTCTCGGAACTATTTCCAAACATAGTTCACGAAGATTTTCGGCTAACTCCCTTGGTATTTCTCCCGTCATTAGAGTATTGACATGGCTTTTGCGACTCAATGCGTTAGCTACTACATTAGCCTTTCCGGGATGGTAATGCAATCTCATATCATAATCCTTGATGAGCTCCAACCATCTCCTTTGTCTGAGGTTCAACTCCTTCTGCGTGAAAATGTACTTCAAACTCTTGTGATCCGTGTACACCTCACAATGATTTCCAATGAGGAAATGTCTCCAAGTCTTCAGTGCATGCACTACGGCTGCTAACTCCAAATCATGAGTAGCATAATTCAACTCGTGAGGCTTCAGTTGTCTTGAGGCATATGAACAACTCTCCCTTCCTGCATAAGCACTGCTCCATGTCCTCGACGTGAAGCGTCGCAATATACCTCATAATCCTTGGTCTGGTCTGGCAAAATCAACACTGGTGAAGTAACCAAGCGTTTCTTCAACTCCTGGAAACTAGCCGCACACTCCTCGGTCCATATGAACTTGGTATCCTTCTTTAATAACTCAGTCATAGGCTTCGCAATCTTTGAGAAATTCCCAATGAATCTCCGGTAGTATACTGCGAGTCCAAGGAAACTCCGGTTCTCTCCAACTGTTGTTGGTTCCTCCCACTTGGTCACGGTATCAACTTTAGTGGGATCTACTGATATACCTTCTCTGGATATAACGTGTCCGAGGAATCCTACTTCCTTCAACCAAAACTCACATTTGCTGAACTTGGCATACAACTGATGTTCTCTGAGCTTCTCAAGTACCAATCGCAAATGCTCCTTATGCTCCTCTTCACTTTTTGAGTAAACCAGAATATCATCAATGAACACCACGACGAACGTATCCACGAACTCCATAAACACTTTGTTCATCATGTTCATAAAATAGGCAGGTGTGTTAGTCAGACCAAATGACATAACGGTGTACTCGTACAACCCATACCTGGTGGTAAAAGCTGTCTTAGGTATATCCTATTCTCGAATCTTCAACTCGTGGTATCCTGATCGCAGATCGACCTTGGAAAATACCTTAGCTCCTTGCAATCGATCAAACAGATCATTGATCATTGGTAGTGGGTACTTGTTCTTGATGGTTACTTCATTCAATCCTCGATAATCAACAACCATCCTTAACGATCCATCTTTTTTCTCCACTAGAAGTACTGGTGATCCCCAAGGCGACGAACTTGGGCGAATGTAACCTTTATCCAGTAATTCCATAATCTGCTTCTTAATCTCCACCAAATCCTTTGCAGGCATCCTATATGGTATATTTGATATTGTCCCTGTGCCTGGCAATAGCTCAATCAAAAACTCAATATCTCTATCCGGTGGCATGCCTGGCAACTCTTCTGGAAATACTTCAGGGAAATCCCTTACCACTGGTACCTCCTCCTGCACAACTCCTGTTAAACAATTTACTTGAGTCCCTTTTGGCACATGTTGGGATACATACTTGATCCTTCTCCCTTCTGGGGTAGTAAGCAAAATTGTCTTACTGGAGCAGTCAATGTTTCCTCTGTACATCGACAGCCAATCCATACCCAGAATTACATCCAATCCTTGTGATTCCAAAATGATTAAATCTGAGGGAAACACATGCCTACCTATACTCAATGGCACTTGAAAACATCCTTGACTGGCCATATACTCCGCTCCTGGTGAGCTTACTAGCATAGGTGTTCTAAGATCCTTAGTGGGAAGGTTATACTTATCCACAAATCCCCTTGATATGTATGAATGCGATGCACTAGTATCAAAAATAACGAGTGCAGTAAATGACTTAACCAAAAACTTACCGATTACTACATCCGGTTGCTCTTCAACCTCCTCCATGTTAACGTGGTTCACCTGTCCCCTGTTGAAAGGGTTCGGCTTCTTCCCAGAGCTTCCATTTCCATTCTGGCCTTCAGGACATTCATTGTCATAATGTCCGGTCTTCTGGCACTTAAAGCAAGTGACTTGGCTCAGGTCCTTCTTGGCTGGGGTTGATGGCTTGGTACGGTTCTGGCCATTGCTTCCTCCATTGCCATTACCATTCTTGGTGCCGTTGTGATTGTGCGAGCTACCTCCTCCACGGGTATGCTGAAAATGTCCTCCTGATCTAGGGGTAAAACGTGGCTTCTGCTGGGCTCCAGAATTGTACTTCCCTTGTCCATGCTTCCTCTTGCGGTTCTCAATTTGCTGCTGCTTGCCTTCAATCAGAAGAGCACGGTCTACCAACTCCTAGTAGTTGTTGAAGGTTTCTACCATCAACTGCATGCTCAACTCATCATTCAGTCCTTCCAAAAACTTCTCCTGCTTAGCTGCATCCGTAGCAACGTCATCTAGGGCATAACGTGCTAATTTACTAAAGTCCTCCACATACTGGCCAACTGTCCGTCCTCCTTGGTGCAAGTTGCGAAACTCACGCTTCTTCATGGCCATAGCTCCTGCTGAAACATGGGCAGTTCGAAAAGCCTGCTGAAACTTGTCCCATGTGACAGTGTCGACAAGGAAAGTGGTTGTGAAATTCTCCCACCATGATGCTGCGGTTCCTTCAAGCTGATGTGCGGCAAAATTCACCTTCTCCGCATCTGTGCATCCTACTATGGTCAACTCTCTAGCTGTCTTGCGGAGCCAATCATCTGCTAATATCGGCTCGGTGCAACTGGAAAACACCGGAGGATTCAGCCTAAGAAAACGGGCTAAGTGATCAACAGGTGGTGGTGGTGGTGGTGGGTTTGTTGTTGTTCCCCTGATTCTGATTCTGGACTAGCAACTGCATCAATGTGTTCTGCTGCTGGATCAACTGGGTGAGCTCCGGTGGAAAGGTAAATCCGGGGTCACGTCTCGGAGGCATCTAATGGTTTAGAAAAGATGAGAGTTTAGAATAGAGGGGGTCTAAAGAGAAAACACTACCCATATGCACATGAGACAAAAGCAAACAATTCACTTCATTCATTCAAACAAGGGCATACAATCGATCTAACTATCGCAAAAGTGCTCGGACTACTGTATTTACATGGTGGACTACTACTACTGATGAGGTGGTCTACTAGAAATATTATTCGGTTGCAGACTCCATGATATCTGCTCCGGCTTCATCAACATAGTCATCATCGCTATCATCTGGGTCCGAGTCAGTGTCGTCGATGATGATGTAGTCTTCCAGGCGAATCTCCTTGGGTTCTTCGTCTTCATCTACTGGTGTAGGGCCTCCCATAAATATCCCGATCTTCTTGATCAGATTGTCATTCTTCTCCACCAATACTTCAATTTCCTCTTCATAATCTTCACGTGTAGCCTTGAGTTCTTCCTCCAGTTCCTTGATTCTTGTCCTTGCCTTCTTCAGGTCTATCATCATGTCGGTGCACATCTCGTTCTCCTGTTGTCGAATGTGCTAGTTTAACTCCTGGATAAAAGCTGCAATTGATCTATCCTTCCTGGTGCTGATCATCTCCCAGTGTTCATCTCGGTGCGCACAAATCTGGTAGATAGTATCCTTGAGATCATTGCGGTAGACTTCTCCAATACGTCCCATGGCGATATGAGCTGCCATGCTCTTTCCTAGACTCCAAGTTGGTGCATTAAAAGAAAACTCTATGGACTCAGTGACTGGCATGAACGTCCTTCCTGGAACTTGAACTTGAATCATCCAGCGCTCTTCTTCAGGTAAAGTGGCGTTGTAGGTTCCGGTGAAGCTTGGTACTCCTATGTTTAGGTATCTAGTGACTTCCTTCAAGTGACGTCCAAAGGGTGTATCTTCATCTGGTTGCATGAACTTGTTCCTTGCATCCGCCATCCTAAAGAGTAGAAAAGATGAGAGGTCAGAAGAGAAGAGAGTGAATAGTGATCTAGGTCTTTAGCTTAGTGGTCGTGTCCTACAGTCAGCGTGTGCTCTGATACCATCTCTGTAGCGACCAGACCTCAAACAGTCTGATCTCTGTGCTCAGGTGTCATCCCTGGATCAGTAATGCTGACACCACACAGTACTAGGAGGATTTATAACAGAGTAGCAATCACACACTTATTACATCGAGTGTCTCAATAGAGAACTTATTACAATAAATATGGCTTAAGGCCATCTAATAACTATAACAGCGGAAGGCTTGGAAGATAAGTGAGTCCATCAACTCCAACGGCATCACTGAGTATAGAACCACGACCTAAAACTCCTTAATCGTCGTCTGAAAAGTCTGCAACATTAACGTTGCAGCCCGAAACGGGTCAGCACATGGAATATGCTGGCAAAGTATCACATAGAGAGTAATGGAATGAAACAGCTATACTATATGCATATTTGGCTGGTGGAAAGCTCTATGGTTACAGTTTTGCGAAAAGCCAATTTTTCCCTACTGCAAAGGAATAAATTTTATTTAACTATCATGGTAGTTGTTAAACATTGAGAATGGTTGACAGCATCCTCAATCCCAATTAAGCATCATCATTAAACCCAACAAAATTAATTTTTAGAGTAACATGTTGAGATTCACATGATAATCCAAGTACTAGATACTCAAGACGTCCATTACCGGGGACACGGCTAACCATGATTAGTTTATACACTCTGCAGAGGTTTGCGCACTTTTCCCCACAAGACTCGATCGCCTCCGTTTGGTTTCTCGCACTACATGGTGTTTGAGAAACGGATGACCGAGACATAGTCTTTCAGAAGCGCTAGCACCTTACGATGGATAGACCGTTACACCTACTTTCCCCTACATCTGCTAGTCTACCCTGTAAGAGTTCGCACGACTTAATCAATTATGCTAGAGCCCATAATAGCTTGTGGCTGCACACGGAAGTTTCTAGTATGAAAAATCTCATGATCCCTTTGGGCCTGGGTGGCAGTCCATAAAGAAAAACAGGCAATCCTGGAATACCCAGGTACCTCAATCCACCCAGATGTGTGTTTAAGTTGCCACCTTAGATAAACCATTAATTAACAAACTCACATCTGTCATGGATATCACTCACTCAATCCACGTCTACTAGCATAGCATGGCATAATAGGCAAAAGTAGAAGTAACTCCCAAAGGTTTGATAATCTAACAGGTAATAGGTACTACCTCAACTACTTCCCATCCCACAATTTAATTAGATCCTAATCATGCAATGTTTGAGGATTGATCTAATGCAATAAAACTGGGTAGTAGGAGGTATGATCAAAGTGTTACTTGCCTTGCTGATGATCTGCGAAACCTAGAGATTCGAAGTAACAGGCGGCGCACTCCGGGTATTCTATCGCAGACAAACAAACAAGCATACAATAAGTATTCATCTAATGCACGGGTAAAACTCAAATAAGAGATCTAAACAGAAGGTTCAACTTAAGAACTCCGGTTTGCAAAAAGAATCAAATCAAACGAAGCAACGAAAGTCAAACGGCAAAAGAAACAAGCTTCGTTTACTATTCTGGATCTAGGGCAATTTTTTACAGGGGAAAAACTTGTTTAAGTTGGTTAAATGGATAGAGGGTTTCGAGACGAAACTCCAGGTGCTTTAATCGCCCGATTCCGATAAACAAGCGAAAAGTTATACTAAAACGAAAATCAGATCAGGAATCGCGATCAGAAAAATTGCGGATTTAATTCGAGAAAAAGAAAAACGACGAACGTTCGCTAGAACGAACGAACAGATGAATGCTCGCTAAATAAATAAACCGGAAAAACCGATCTATTTAAAAAAACTGAAACTAAAAATAATAAAAATCGCGACTTTTTTCTCTTTTAAAAAAACGGGCGGCGAAAACGAGGTTGACCTCGGGCGGCGGCTCCGGCGGCGGCGGCTGATTAGGGTTTCGGGCGCGGTGGGCTGGCGGCTCGGGTTGGGCGGCTTATAAAGGCTGCTCCCGGGCGGAGTCCCGCTCGGGTACGGCCCAAAGTCGGTTCGTGTTTTTTTAAATTATTCTGCATAGAAAAACAAATAGAAGAAATACTAAACGGACTCCAAAAATCCCGAAATAAATTTTCCCGGGCTTCTAAAATCAAGCCACACAAGGTGAACATTTATTTGGGGCCTAAATACAATTTTGAAAAACGCACATTTTTCCTACATTCAAATAAAATACCGAAGAACTCAGAAATAAAATCTTATTTGATTTTATTATTAAATCCTCAATATTTCTTTATTTTGGGAAAGTCATTTGTAATAGAAATAATTGATGATAAAATAATTAAAATCAAATGATCCTATTCGCAAAATTTGAGAAAACTCAAATATGAAAATAACGAAATCCCCAACTCTCTCCGTGGGTCCTTGAGTTGCGTGGAATTTCTAGGATCAAAACCAAAAGCAAATAAATTATGATATGCAATGATGGTCTAATGTATAACATTCCAAATTGAAAATTTGGGATGTTACAGTGTCATAAACGATGGCGTGGTGGCAAGGGGAGGAGGTGATGGAGCTTGGGGGTATCGGAGTCAAGGAAGACGACGCGCGGATGAGGAGGGTGATTTTCATCTGCACGGAGAGCGGTGGGGACGTAGGGAGCTCAATCAGTAGATGTGCCCCTTGAGCTCGAGGAAGGTCGTGGCGACAACCTAAATCGGCGGCGGAAGAGGTCTGCATTAGGGACTGCGAATGGAAAAATGGATGCGCGACGGGGCAGGCTAGGATTTCGAGGTTGCAGCGATGGGTTTTATAACTAAAGATGTACAATCGCCCGGTGTGTCAGTCATCGCACCATGAATATGGGAGGAGCGTCTCGCTATTTTAGCTCAGACTCAGCACCTCTAAAGGAAATATAGTCTAGAAGGCTGAGTTTTAAGTGTCCATTTTGGAAGAAGTTAAGGTTCTAGGGGTCTGGTATAGCGCTTTTAAACTAATTTTTCTTTCTCAAATGTAAGTTTTGAAGGGTCCGTTAAAATAGGGTCCGCTAGAGATGCTCTAACAACAAAATACTTACCAATTTTTTAACATAGTACAGACGCAGATGCTCAGACATACACATGTGCACACATCCCTTATGCACGCACGCACATCCTACCCTTCAGAGCACCTCCGAGAGATTGATCTGGGACATCATCTTGAAATTGAGGAAGTCGTCATAGACGCCTTCATAGTCGACAGGAATGTCTCCTCCCATCGAACGCACATCGCCGGGAAGTCCGAAATAAACCAAAAAATGCGACTTGAATTCTGATGGGCTAGGGATACCATAGTACTTCTAACCATCTAATCACAAGCTGGTTTGCAAAACAGTTACCAACTTAAACAACAACTTTTGGCATATCAATTGAAGAGAATAACTAAACAAATTTGTATATGGCGAACCACCTCATAATTACAACAGATCTGAACGCCTGAACGCCTTGTTCACCATTAGTTTCACACCACACACCCGCAAAACGTTCGATCTTTTTTACCGACATTTCTGCTCCCCTCTCTCTTTCGTTTTTCTCTCTCCCACCCAGCCAAGTACCCCTGCTTCTACCGGGTGTGATTTTATGTTTCCTTATTAGGTGGTTTTTTCTTAGGCAAATAAATGCAAATGTGAAGATTTGAACTTGAGTAGCATGAAACAGACCAATCACCCACATTACCACAATAACCAACTAACCACTGCTTGTTTTCTATTAAGTGAAAGGAAAACATGCACTAGTGCAGGAATGCCTAGCAGTATCATATGCCAAAAGCCCAGTAGTGATGGGTGATGCTCTTTGGGGTGCCCGCCATTGACGTCCCGCCACTTCTAACATGGCATCAGTGGCGGGCACGAGCCTACCACCGATAGTAACTCTGTAGTGACGGGCTTATCTAGCAGCTCTCCACTGGGAAATGTAGTTATAGTGGCGGGCCTTAGCCGGCACCCGCCACAACTATATGTCTAGTCGGCAGCACTTTTAGTTCCCCGTCTCTATTACAAAACCATGCATTAAACAATAGTTGACATATTTCTATGCATTACAATAAATGTATGGGAGATTAGCAGTATCACATTTTATCATAAATAACAATCCAATTGCAATACAATAGATGTACGCATTAAACTACAATTCACACAACAACATCATAAGTAAGTACACATAGCCTTCTCAAGAAGTCTCTGACATGTTGCATGTTACATACATATACGAACTCACGATAACAACAACACCATAATGACAATGAACTGGATAAAGTCAGTGGGAGCCTCTCCCACTATCCTCAAGTTTAAAAAATATATAATCAACTAGATAAAGATTATGAAATTCTTTACTCGTGCATAGGGTCTTGCATACATCATGGTTGATTTTCTCTATGAGGGTGAAGTTGGAGTAACAATCCTCTGCTCCTTTTTAGTCGTATATCCTTTATAGTAGTTGTTCTCGTAACCATCCACTTGTTCATTGCATTTCTCCCATGAATCATAGACTCCTGAATTTTTCACATAGTACACCACATACCACTTCATCTACTAAGATAAACAAACAAGCTAACAAGTCAATTTCATAGTTATCCAATTACATATAGAAAAGTCATATAGCAATCTTCATAGCAACATAGAAATTACATTCACAAGCATCGATCATACAGATCAAATAAAGGCAGTGATATGGACATGCCCCCTATAGATATAACCCTGATTGTTATGCATAAGCATAATTATCACGTGGATTCTAATGGAGATTATATGAATTATTATTTTGTTATCCGAAATAGAAATACAACACAATATTTTATTTTATGCAGGATTACACAAGACATACACAAACCTCGGGTGAAGATGTAAGGAATAATTGTTCAAGGGAATCAAACAAGACCAAGACATGCATATGTTGTAATTCCAACATCCAATAGATGCTCATGTCATGCCATGCAACATATCAACATGTGTGCATGCTCGTTGATGCTAGTAGTTTAGAAGCAAAAGTTCAACCATGTCATGGAACCATAGGAATTAAGTTCAAACACATCGTTCATATAAATCACATAAAGGCAGTGCACTAGTAGTTCACAAGCAAAAGTCTAGCTCTGTCATGAGCTCTCCTCGCCTCCAAACATCTTCACGATCTTGGCTTGGGCAGTCCTCGCAGCTTTGGCGGCTACTCGTGCACTCTCGGTGGCTTCCCCAATGCTCTCGCTCTCTTGGCAGATGTTGTGGTGCTCTCGGCATAAGCTCGAGCGCTCTCGGTAGCTGCTCGAGCGCTCTTGTCATAGGCGCGCATGATCTCTGTGTACTCAGCCAGCCTCGCAACGATGTCTACAGCTATAGGAGTCCTAACGAGGTGTCTCGGCTTCTCCTTCGAAATCACATTAAAAAAGTTTAATGAAAGAATATTTATGAGAATAAAAAATATAAGCATTCCCGCGACATTGCACTTTTTCTACCATAGATCAAGATAAAACTATTTACGAAAACAGTCGATATTTGTCCTTCCGGTGGACACTTCACACACTTAAGTGGTTCTACATATGTTGGACACTTCTCACTTTTAAGTCGTTCTACATAGTTGAAAACTCCTTGATTGGTACTTCGACCATCGGTGTTGGTCGTCCTTCACCCTCTCCTACTGCTTTACCACGGTCTTAGAGGAGGGGAAGGAGAAGAACAATCCCCTACGACAATAGTCGGTTCATCTCTCAAGTGGTTGTATATATGATGTACACTCACTCACTAAATGTTATTTTGACTATCGGTGATGGTCGTCCTTCATCTGCTCCTCCTTCTTTACCGAGGTCTCAAAGGAAGAGAAGAAGGATGGCCCCCTACAACAATAGTCGAATGTCCTCCTCTCAGAACAACTTTCCCATCTCAGTGGTGGATTAAGAGTGAGCATTTTCCACCTGGAGAAAACAAAATTAAGTAAATGCCAAAAAAGGTTTAAAAATATGAAAAAACCCAGCATGACCTTTACTAGAAATTGGACATATTGAGTGCCAGAAATTAAACAAAACGGAACTTAATGAACGTTTCGCCAAATGTTGGCACTCACTATGAATACCCGCATCATGAATAAACTATGGTACGCTAAAAACCAACTAGAAACAACTACACAATGTCACTAGAATAAATATAACTAGTACAGAATTTTACAAATATCCAATTCAGCTTCCAAGCTCATCTATACCTTATGAACAGTAAGTTCAAAAAAATCTAGAAAATTTCAAAAACTTCCAAAAGGAATTGTGGTAAAAGATGCTTGAGTGGTGATGTCCGTGCCAAGTTCAGAGCACTCGGACATTTGAGTAGCCCTCAGCCAAATAATTAAATCAGGTCCAAACAGTGCACAAATAGTAAACTTTTTCATAAACCATAAAGTTCCCTTTTAGCATGGAGGACTGCTGCCCCTAGCCGTAGTTCCCTCTGACCTTCGGCTCTTTCTCTCCGGGAGAAATCCCTTCGCTGGTTCCTTGCCAGCGGCAGCAACGGCGACGCCTTCCCGGCACGGCTTCATCTTCTTGGAGGCGCTGTTATGGAGTTCAGTGCAACTATGATTTTTTATGAAAGTCCTGCGATGATGGTTCTTGTGGGCGTCATTCTACCTTCCTAAAGGTATCGCAAAAACCCATGCTACAATCCACTCACCGAGGCCCGCCCATCCCTTCATCGACTTTTGTCTCTCCATCGAGCCACTCACTTTCATCCATCCATCCGTCTAGTGTTCGTCTTCGGTGTTGTTCTCCGGTGTCAGCCATGTTGCTGTGCATGTTCAAGCCCCTCCCACGATGGCCATTGTGCAGCGGTGAGCTTAGTGCTCTTGGTGTTGTTCTGGTTCATCTTTGCTCTTCAATGACGCAAGATGCCTCTGAAGGAAATATGCCCAAGAGGCATAATAAAGTTGTTATTTATATTTCCTTATACCATGATAAATTTTGTATTCATGCTAGAATTGTATTAACCGGAAACTTGTCCCTAGTATGCCTCTACTTGACTAGCTCGTTAATCAAAGATGGTTAAGTTTCCTAGCCATAGACATGTATTGTCATTTGATGAACAGGATCACATCATTAGAGAATGATGTGATGGACAAGACCCATCCATTAGCTTAGCACTATGATCATTTAGTTTATTGCTATTGATTTCTTCATGACTTATACATGTTCCTCGGACTATGAGATTATGCAACTCCCGAATATCAGAGGAACACCTTGTGTGCTATCAAACATAACAGCGTAACTGGGTGATTATAAAGATGCTCTACAGGTGTCTCCGATGGTGTTTGTTGAGTTGGAATAGATCGAGATTAGGATTTGTCACTCCGTGTATCGGAGAGGTATCTCTAGGCCCTCTCGGTAATGCACATCACTATGAGCCTTGCAAGCAATGTGAGTAATGAGTTAGTCATGGGATGATGCTTTACAGAACAAGTAAAGAGACTTGCCGGTGATGAGATTGAACTAGGTATGATCATACCGATGATCGAATCTCCGGCAAGTAACATATCGATGACAAAGGGAACAACGTATGTTGTTATGCGGTTTGACCGATAAAGATCTTCGTAGAATATGTAGGAACCAATATGAGCATCCAGGTTCCGCTATTGGTTATTGACCGGAGATGAGTCTCGGTCATGTCTACATAGTTCTCGAGCCGGCAGGATCCGCACGCTTAATTGTCGATGACGATATGTATTATGAGTTATGTGATTTGATGTACCGAAGGTTGTTCGGAGTCCCGAATGTGATCACGGACATGACGAGGAGTCTCGAAATGGTCGAGACATAAATATTCATATATTGGAAGGCTACTGTCAGTGTCAAAATCGGCGGATCTCGGGTAGGGGGTCCCGAATTGTGCGTCTAAGGCGGATGGTAACAGGAGGCAGGGGACACAATGTTTTACCCAGGTTCGGGCCCTCTTGATGGAGGTAAAACCCTACGTCCTGCTTGATTAATATTGATGATATGGGTAGTACAAGAGTAGATCTACCACGAGATCAGAGTGGCTAAACCCTAGAAGCTAGCCTATGGTATGATTGTATGTTGTCCTACGGACTAAAACCCTCCGGTTTATATAGACACCGGAGAGGATTAGGGTTACATAAGGTCGGTTACAAAGGAGGAGATACACATATCCTTATTGCCTAGCTTGCCTTCCACGCCAAGTAGAGTCCCATCCAGACACGAGACGAAGTCTTCAATCTTGTCTCTTCATAGTCTAACAGTCCGGCCAATGGATATAGTCCAGCTGTCCGTAGACGCCCTAATCCAGGACTCCCACAGTAGCCCCTGAACCAGGCTTTCAATGACGATGAGTCCGGCGCGCAATGTTGTCTTCGGCATTGCAAGGCGGGTTCCTCCTCCGAATACACCACGAAAGAATTTGAATACAAGGATAGTGTCCGACCCTGCAAAATAAGTTCCACATACCATCGTAGAGAGAATAATATTTCCACAAATCCAATTTGCTGACTTGTTTTGGCAACACGACATTATGTCACGGCCCGGTGATTATTTGAACCATTTCCTTTAACTAGCCCCGCACATAACGCGAGGCAGTTTTCTGACACGTCTTGTCAAAGCAGAGATCATGTCCCCTTATCACGGGATTCTCATTAATACGGGTGTGGGTAACCCAACCGTGCCATCGATTACGGCGCTTGGGGGATAAGTGAGTTTTACCAGGCTAGTGGGGACGCATAGTTTTGTCCTTCCATATAAAGGGATAAGGATTTACCTTTTCATCCACGCCTTCTTCCTCCTTTGCTGATCCGTTTTCGCACACTCGAGCTCTAGCGCCCAAGTTCGCATTTCCCACCTCGACCTTCTCCAACCATGTCCGAAGCAGGAGGCAGGTGGATGGTCTCCTCCGTCATGGAGGGACACGTCATGAAGCTGAGGAGAGGCGGATACTTGCCCGACGACATCGCGC
Source organism: Triticum aestivum (assembly GCF_018294505.1). Classification (NCBI taxonomy): domain Eukaryota; kingdom Viridiplantae; phylum Streptophyta; class Magnoliopsida; order Poales; family Poaceae; genus Triticum; species Triticum aestivum. Next base: position 215,400,594 of record NC_057806.1, read on the forward strand.
ACCGGCTCCCAGACGAGGGGCAGCTCATCTCCACCCCCAGGCCCCATGAGAGGTAGTGTTCCTTACCCATTTCCTCCATGGATTGGGATTCCCTCTCCACCCATTTGTCCGGGGGCTCATGTTCTACTACGGCCTAGATTTCCATGATCTGGCCCCAAAATTCATCCTCAACATCTTGGCGTTTATCGTCGTGTGCGAGGCCTTCCTCCGCATCAAGCCCCACTTCAGCTTATGGCTGAAGACTTTCAATGTCAAGCCAAAGGTTGTGAGCGGCCGCCAGGCGGAGTGCGGAGGCACCATGGTGGGCAAGATGCCCAATGTCACATGGCTCGAGGGCTCCTTCGTGGAGACCATAAAGGGGTGGCAATCGGGGTGGTTCTACATCACCGAGCCGCGTGACCCTACATTGGTAGCGGCCCCGAGTTTCGATCTGGCTTCCCCACACGGCTCACCTCCTGGCAAGAGAAGGGCCTGTCCTGGGGTAGTTCGGGAGAGCTGACCGGACTCCAAACATGTTTTCTAAACATGGTGAACAAGAAGCTCAAACTCGTGAACGTAGTCCAGGTCATGCTCAACCGCCGAATCCTCCCGTGCCAACAACGGGCCTTCAACTTGTGGGAGTTCGACCCAGCGCAGCACCGAACTCTGAACAGGCTCTTCGACACAACTCACAAAGATGCCTGGAGGGTGCTGTTCAAGAGCGCGGAGGTCCCCCCTCCCACTACTGAGGATCGCGGATTCAGTGCGAAGCGCCAAGCCAGCGCGGTAAGCTACTTTACCTCTTATAGGATACTTATTTTTCATAGTTTGACTCCATGCGGGATCTAAACTCCCGTACCTTTGACAGGACTGGCAGGAGACGGCCGGACAGATCGACTGTCCGTCTCCTTTGCCTGAAGGCCTAGCAGACGCTCTTCTGGCGAAGATGCTGACGCCGGCTCCTTATACGGTGCCGGAGAATACCAAGAAGGCCAAGGGAACCCGAAAGAGTTCCCGACGCCAGGCGTCATCGGACTCACTGTCCGAGGACTATACGGCGCAATCCTCCCCCGAAGACGAGGAGGCAGAAGAAGACGCTCCCCCTCCAGACGGGGGAGACAAGAAAAGGAAGGCCGCCCCAACTGGGGAGGCCGAAGGTTCCAAGAAGGGAAGGACTCTCCTTCAGGACAGCTCTACCACCGCCGCCGCCGGTGAAGACGAGTGGCTGCCCAGTGCCAAGCCCCTGGGGAAGTCATAAGTATTCGGATACCAGAGTAACTCATAGCATTCCTTTGTCGCACTACTTCACCTAATGTCGAATATGATTATGCAGGCCGCCCCGAGCCCGTATCGATGTATCATCGGATGGCTCCCTGGGCTCGTCAGATATGGATAGCGATCCAGTTCCGACCGCCACCTCCCCTCATCCTGCGGATGACGCTGAGGTGTTGTATCAAGAGGCACCGGGTCGAGGGGAGACGGTCCTAGAGGCGCCTCAAGGCGGCCTCCCGGACTCCAGGAGCAGAGGGGACAAGGCCCCTGAGGGCTCCGAGTTTGGCCCTCAGCCGAACACCGCGCCGGAACCTCTAGTGGTTCTGGACTCGGGCAGGCGGCCTCCTTCTAAGAGGGGCGAGACGCCTGTACCTATGACCTCTGTCCATCCAAAGGCGCTAGACAATCTGCTGGAAGCGCTTCGTAGCGCTTCCATCGACCAGGAGCACTGCACTATTATGAGTGCGGTGATCCAGAAGGTTGAGTCCGCCAAGAGCGGATTGACTAAAGCCTATGCCAGCCTTCTAACAGGCTTTGAGTTAAGTGTTTAAAATATAGGGAAAATATTACCGCATAGACAGTAGCCCCTGATGCTCTATTCAGTGTTGACAAAGAAAAGCCGAATAGAGGATCAAACAATATCGCAGGAGTCTAATATAAGTATGTCAATATGCATATGCAGGCTTCGTTGCTGGCGTCCGCCGCACTGACTGCGGAGGTCGCTGTACTGAAGCAGGACCTGAAAGGGTCCCAGGACGAGCTCGGCCTTGCCAAGAGGCAGCTCGAGGAGAACAAAGGTAAGTAGTACCTAGTCTATGGATATGTATAAAAAGAATGTGATTGCAAAATGACATGATCATCATGAATTTGCCAGGGGCCACGACCGAGGTGGCGACCCTAAATCAAGCGTTGTCCGAGGCCGAAGATAAAGCGGCCAAGGAGCGCACTGAGCGAGAAAAGCAAGAGGCTCGAGTGGGCGAGGTGCAGCAAGAGCTCCAGGCTCTCGTGACGAAGCACGAGGCGTTGGAGCTTGACTCGAAGACGCGAGAGTCTGAGCTTGCTGCGGCCCTCGAGAGTGCAAAAAGTGCCAAGGCCGAAGCCCAAAAGGCCCTCTAGGAGATCGACGCAATGAATAAGATAGCGGCGGGTAAGGCATTCTATATGCAAAGCAAGCATGTAAAAGTAAATTACCGATTACCTACCCGAATTCGGAGCTCTCCAGGAGCATTCGCAGATTTGCCCCGCAGCGTATCGGATGCCGCGAAGTTTTACTGGGCCGAGGATGGAAGCTCAACGGAGAAGTTGTTCTAGACCCAGTATACTAGGACCGAACACCCAGTGTCTGTGAGCGACCAGCTAAAGCAGCTGGTCAAACTGCACAAGGCGGCCAAACAGGCCATGAAGGGCTTTATAGTACAGCTGTGGCCTGGTGACGCCCTTCCGAACAGCTACTTCGGCCTGGTGAGGCGGCTTGTGGATGCCTGCCCACGGCTGGAGGTCGTCAAGCTATCCGTCTGCATTGAAGGTGCACGCCGGGGTTTCGCCCGTGTGAAGTTGCAATGGGTCAAGCTAGACGCCGTGAAGCTGATCAAGGAAGGGCCGCCGAAGGGCAAGGAGCATCGCCACCCCGAGATGTACTACGAGGGTGTTCTACCGGGTGCCCGTCTCATAGCGGACGAGTGCACGAAAGATGTAATATTTGAGTGAAACTTGCTCGTGTGATCCTGTATTTATGAAAACTTGTTCATATGCGCTATGCAACGCTTATTTGAATTTAAAATATTACCTTTTGTTTGGCTGTTTATCCAATCTGAGAGATGGCTAGTCCTCGGTTTCTGCCACCATGCCGCGAGTGCTGGGGTGTTCGGGATAAACCTAAGCACTCTTGTTCCCATTTTTGGGTCCTTCGAGGGAGGTGCTCAGCACAATGAACGAGGCAACCGGACTAATAATTCTTTATCACTCTCACTTAGCCATAGAATTCTATAATTTTAAATTTCGGCGAAGCCCCTGGTATTCAGAAGGCCTAATTTGGGGCACGATACACGCCTTTAAGCCGGACAGGGCCGGCCCCTCGCTCTAAGCGGCATAAGTCTTTAGGGACACGAAACCTCGCCGAACAGCGACCAGTCTCTCGCCTTATCATGACAGTCAGTTTTAGCTTTCTCTATTGAGGTGCTTAGCCCAGCAGAACCGGGGCACGATCGTAGTAGTTCTCCTAGCGCTACCTTAGCCGATAGAGCGGAACGTAAGGTACCAAAACATAGGAGCCGGGCAAAACCAACATTTGACCAAAGACATGATTCGGAGCTGATGCATATAATGCTATAAGTTCGGGGTGCCGCACTTGTGAAAGTGTTCGGACTTCTCACACCATATTGTGGGTACTTAAGCCCCTAGTGTATCGGCCGTACCAAAGTGTACGGTTGCAAGGTGTCATTAATGGACACACATATATATATAACAAGGATGCAATAATAGTCGTAATGTTATGCATTGTTTATTCAAAAAGGTGTGTTAAAGCAGAATGATACAGATAGTGCGATAAGCAAAGAGTAGGACTATGTCCCTTCCAAGGGCAAGCTGAGGAATAGTATTAAATCAAATATTTCGTTCGTTATTGTAATCCACCTGGAAATTCCATGGTGTGACATAGCTTTCTGCCTCCTTGGTTGCTGCATCATGTGTTCGGCAATAGTGCTACCGGATAGGGTTTCCAGAGATTAAGGTCCTGAAAAAGAGAAAAATAACCAAGCGGGAAGCCCCTAGTGCGGTTTAAGTCGCGTCTTGGGGCGTGCCGCAGTTGTGCCCCTCTACCCACCTGCGCCCATGGTATTTTTAATGCGTAATTATGTACGCGTGGCACGAGTTTCACCATTTGGCTGGGACTGGGGTGGGGGCCGTATTGCTATGCGCGCTCAGATCGTGCCAAGCGGTCTAGTTGCCGATTGCTCCAAGCGCGCTTGAAGGTGTTCGGGTCTTGAAACGCCGAACGGGTGGATTGCCTTGAGAGGCTGCTTTGCGCTTCTGCTGCGAGGGCCGCAGTGTGCTCCTCCGTTCGGAGAGAGCGCTCTATGTTTCCATTGACTGTAATAACCCCACAAGGTCCTAGCATCTTGAGCTTGAGGTATGCATAATGCGGTACCGCATTGAATCTCGCAAATGCGGTTCGTCCGAGCAGTGCATGATAACCACTGCGGAACGGGACTATATCAAAGATTAACTCTTTGCTTCGGAAGTTATCCGGGGATCCGAAGACCACTTCCAGTGTAATTGAGCCTGTGCAGTGGGCCTCTATGCCTGGAATAATGCCTTTAAAGGCCGTTTTTGTGGGTTTGATCCTTGAGGGGTCTATACCCATTTTGCGCACTGTGTCCTGATAAAGCAGGTTCAGGCTACTGCCGCCATCCATAAGGACTCGAGTGAGGTGAAATCCGTCAATGATTGGGTCTAGGACCAGTGCGGCGAATCCGCCATGACAGATACTAGTGGGGTGGTCCCTGCGATCGAAAGTGATCGGATAGCAGGACCATGGATTGAACTTTGGGGCGACTAGCTCCAACGCATATACGTCCCTGAGCGCACGCTTCTGCTTCCTCTAGGGGATGTGGGTTGCGTATATCATGTTCACCGTCCGCACTTGTGGGGGAAACCTCTTCTGTCCTCCGATGTGTGGCTGCCGGGGCTCCTCCTTGTCATCGCTATGTGGCCCCTTATCCTTGTTTTCGGCAATTAACTTGCCGGCCTGCTTGAACACCCAACAATCCCTGTTAGTGTGGTTGGCTGGCTTGTCTGGGGTGCCGTGTATTTGACACGAGCGATCGAGTATACGATCCAAACTGGACGGGCCCGGCATACTTTGTTTAAATGGCTTTTTCCGCTGACCGGGTTTAGAGCCTTTAAATCCGGCATTGATTGTCGTATCCTCAGTATTATCGTTGTTAATGCGGCGCTTATAATTCTTACGACGTGACCTGCTATTGCCGTCCTTGGTATCCGAGGTACCATGGTTCTTTGACATATTGTTACTGCGAGCCAACTAGCTGTCTTCTCCCGCACAAAAGCGGGTCATGAGTGTCGTGAGGGCTGCCATAGATTTCGGCTTTTCCTGACCAAGGTGCCGGGCTAGCCACTCGTCGCGAATGTTGTGTTTGAAAGCTGCTAGGGCCTCTGCATCCGGACAGTCGACGATTTGATTTTTCTTTGTTAGGAACCGAGTCCAGAATTGCCTGGTCGATTCTTCTGGCTGCTGAATTATGTGGCTCAAGTCATCGGCGTCTGGTGGTCGCACATAAGTGCCCTGAAAGTTGTCGAGGAATGCGGCTTCCAAATCTTCCCAACCACTACTAGAAAAAGGGCTATAGATGATATGGCCATTAATGGCACACCAGACATGTGGTGCGCCATTAGTATATACTAATGGCGCAACATGTGTAGGTGCGCCATTAGTGTCCAAATACTAATGGCCCACCACATCCACGGTGCGCCATTAGTAACAAACTTTTTTTCATTTTTTTCAAAACTAGTAGTGGCGCACCAGTGGATAGTGAGCCATTACTAGTTAAACTAGTAATGGCGCACCACATCCACGATGCGCCACTAGTAAAAAATTTTCAATTTTTTTTTCAATTTTTTTTATTTATTTTTTCAAAACTAGTAATGGCGCACCCGTGGACAGTGCGCCATTACTAGTTAAAACTAGTAATGGCGCATTGTCAACTGGTGCGCCATTACTAAGTTTTTTTTAAAAAAAATCAGAATTTGTTTTAATTTTGTTTAAAACTAGTAATGGCGCACCATACCCACGGTGCGCCATTACTAACTTGGCCCAAAACTTCCACCACCACCACCCCTGGACTGCCTTTTCAGTTTAAAAGAAAATAAAAGAAATTGATGCGAATGTCAAAAAAATAAAAGAAAATAAGTTTCCTATGTGATATGTGGACTAGTTGTTGGGAAAATTTACAAATATGAATTTCGAATTTATTCAAAATCTCTCTAGAATTTGTAAAATGGGCATAACTTTTGCATCCGAACTTGGATTAAAAAGTTTTCTATATTTGTAAAATCTCTCTGGAACCCCGTTAAACATTTTCAAAATCCCTAAAAACCTAACAGAAAAAAAGTTACGGGGCTTTTAAGATCCAGAGGCAAAAAAATTCAAAAAATTTCAAACTTACTAGTGGCGCACCGTATGCTAGGTGCGGCACTAGTAACAGAAAAAAAAATTGGTTTCGAAAAAAAAATTTGAATTATTTTTCAAAATATGATACGTAATATGACTGGGAAGTTTGAAATGTTTTTTCAAAACTTCATCATACTCATGAACTAAGTCCTAGACATCAGCAAGGTTTAATAGGATTGATATGATAGATATATCAACAAGTGCATGTGAAGTGACGTGGTGCTGGGGTTGGATAGAACTACAAAGTTAAGCGTGCTTGGGCTGGAGTAGTGTGAGGATGGGTGACCTTGTGGGAAGTTTGACCACAGAGTGCGATTTGACCTGAGATTAAGCATATTGACTCGAGATTAAGCCATAGTGACCCGAGATTAAGAAAAAATATAAAAAAATTGAAAGTATATCAGATACTAATGGCGCACCGGTGGTGCGCCATTAGTAAAAAAATCTAATGGCGTGGTGCTAGTCGCGCACCTGTAGTGCGCCATTAGTAGCGAAAACAGGTGCGCCACTACCAGCCCTTTTTCTAGTAGTGAACAGCTAATGGACTCTGCTGGCATGCTGTTCGGCCAATGTCGCGCTAGTCCTTTGAGCTTTAGTGGGAGGTATTTGATGGCGTGTAAGTCATCACCCCGGGCCATGTGGATGTGGAGGAGGAAATCCTCGATCCATACCGCAGGATCTGTTGTGTCGTCGTATGATACAATATTTACAGGTTTGAAACCTTCTGGGATTTGATGATCCATTACTTCGTCTGTGAAGCATAAGGGGTGTGCGGCGCCTCTGTATTGGGCTATATTGCGATGCAGCTCGAATGGGTCCTGCCCGCTGTGTTCGGCCCGGCCGGATTTACTTTTACTATATCCGGCGTGAGTTTATCGTCTCTCATAGTGGCGCGCCCTTGTGATCCGTAGATCGATCTTGCATGTTTTGCTTTGTCCTCCAATATGTCTCGCAGGTCTGGCGTGTTTCCCCATGCTTTTTTATTTGAATGGCGTCGGGGTGCGGGCTGAGCTTTTTGCTGGAATGCCTCTCTATCACGGCGACGAGGTGGCCGATCAGCCGCGTCATACACTTCTTCCTCCAGTCGAGGTAGCAACCTGCATTTTGGGTAACTCTTGGAGGGGCGCTCGAGTTTATATTCCTCGGCCGCGAGGAGTTCAGTCCATCTGTTAGCTAGCAGATCTTGATCAGCTTGAAGCTGCTGCTGCTTTTTCTTAAGGCTATTTGTCATGGCCATAAGCCGGCGTTTGAAGCGCTCTTGTTCGATGGGATCCTCTGGCACGGCGAATTCGTCATCGTCGAGCCTTGCCTCGTCTTCGGAGGGGGCATGTAATTGTCATCCTCTGCTTCTCCATCTGCTGCTCTCTCAGGAGGGCTGGCTCCTCCATCCTCCTGCTCTAAATCTTGCTGGAGGGGTGTGTTGTTGTCTTCAGCACTATCTGGAGTGTTATTACCTCCTGTGTCGGTATCACCAGTTTTGCTTTGGCGGGACTTAGAGTGGCGCCGCTGACGTCGGCGCTTGGGTTTCTTCTTGGAGGGGTCATCCTTCGTTGTCTCGTTGCCATTGCCTTCTTTGGGTGTATCCACCATGTATATATCATATGATGAGGTGGCTGTCCAGTGCCCTGTGGGCAGTGGTTCCTCTTCGTCTCCTACATCATCGTCCATACCGTCGATATCTTCGGAGTCGAAGTCGAGCATGTCGGTTAAGTCATCGACAGTGGCTACTAAGTGGGTGGTGGGTGGGCCATGAATTTCTTCGTCGTCCGCATCCCAGTCCTGCCGGACATAGTTCGGCCAAGATCCTCCTAACAAGGAGAGAGACCTTTATCAGTTCAGTATATCGCCGAAGGGCGAGTGCTGAAAGATATCCGCGGAGGTGAACTCCATGATTGGTGCCCAATCAAATTCGATAGGAACGGGCGCAGGTGGTTCGGAGTCCGTGGTCGGAGAAGGATCCGGCAGTTTAACAACATGGCTCTCGTGCAAGGTAAGGTCGATATTCGGCTCGATCGCCACCGAGGGTAAGGCCTCCATGGCGGGGTCCATCCGCCCGTCCGCGGAAGGCGCAACTGGCTCCGAATTAAGGGTCGGAGCGGCTGCCGGTGCGATCTCCTGAACACTGTCCGATGGTAGAGCTAAATCGTACTCATCGTGACCGTGTGATGCATAAGGCAGAGGCTTGAATCCGTCCAAGATCAAGTCTCCGCGGATATCGGCCGTGTAGTTTAAGCTTCCGAACCTGACCTGGTGGCCAGGGGCGTAGCTTTCAATCCGCTCCAGATGGCCAAGCGAATTGGCCCGCAGTGCAAAGCCGCCGAACACGAAGATCTGTCCGGGGAGAAAAGTCTCACCCTGGACTGCATCGCCATCGATGATAGTTGGAGCCATCAAGCCTAACGGCGACGACACAGAGGAACTCTCAATGAAAGCACCAATGTTGGTGTCAAAACCGGCGGATCTTGGGTAGGGGGTCCTGAACTATGCGTCTAAGGCGGATGGTAATAGGAGGCAGGGGACACAATTTTTTGCCCAGGTTCGGGCCCTCTTGATGGAGGTAAAACCCAACGTCCTGCTTGATTAATATTGATGATATGGGTAGTACAAGAGTACATCTACCATGAGATCAGAGAGGCTAAACCCTAGAAGCTAGCCTATGGTATGATTGTATGTTGTCCTACGGACTAAAACCGTCCGGTTTATATAGACATCGGAGAGGGTTAGGGTTACACAAGGTCATTTACAAAGGAGGAGATACACATATCCGTATTGCCTAGCTTGCCTACCACGCCAAGTAGAGTCCCATCTGGACACGAGACGAAGTCTTCAATCTTGTATCTTCATAGTCTAATAGTCCGGCCAATGGATATAGTCCGGCTGTCCGAAGACCCCCTAATCCAGGACTCCCACAGCTACATCCGGCCACCGGAATGGTTTAGCTCATTTCGGATAAGTTTCGGAGTACCGGGGGTAACCGGACCCCCCCGGGAAGTTATTGGGCCTCATGGCCATAATGGTGGAAGAGAGGAGGCAGGCTAAGGTGTGGCACGCATGCCCCTAGCCCAAACAAAATTAGACTAGGGCTAAGGGGGCCGGGTCCCCCTTTCCTTCTCTTCTTCCTCTCCTTCCTTCTTCTCCTACTTGGACTAGGAAAGGGGGAAACCTACTCCTACTAGGAGTAGGATTCCACCCCTTGGGCGCGCCCCTTGTGGCCGGCCCTCCTCCTCCTCCCCTCCTTTATATATGTGGGAGGGGGCACCCCTCCACAGTTTTACACCTCGAGGAGGACACACAAGTTGAACTTCAGCCGTGTGCGGTGCCCCCCTCCACAGTTTTACACCTATGTCATATTGTCGTAGTGCTTGGGCGAAGCCCTGCGTCGGTAACTTCATCATCACCGTCAACACACCGTCGTGCTAACGGAACTCACCCTCGGCCTCAGCTAGATCAAGAGTACGAGGGCGTCACCGAGTTGAACGTGTGCAGATCACGGAGGTGTCGTGCGTTCGGTACTTGATCGGTTGGATCGCGAAGACCTTCGACTACATCAACCGCGTTACTAAACGCTTCCGCTTTCGGTCTATGAGGGTACGTAGACACACTCTCCCCTCTCGTAGCTATGCATCTCCTAGATATATATTGCGTGATTGTAGGATTTTTTTTGAAATACTGCGTTCCCCAACAGTGGCATCCGAGCCAGGTCTATGCGTAGATGTTATATCCACGAGTAGAACACAAAGAGTTGTGGGCGATAATAGTCATACTGCTTACCAGCATGTCATACTTTGATTCGGCGGTATTGTTGGATGAAGGGTCCCAAACCAACATTACATGACCGCGTTCATGAGACTGGTTGTACCGACATGCTTTGCACATAGGTGGCTAGTGGGTTTCTGTTTCTCCTACTTCAGCTGAATCGAGTGTGACTATGCCCGGTCCTTGTTGAAGGTTAAAACAGCACACTTAACGAAAAATCCTTGTGGTTTTTGATGCATAGGTAAGAACGGTTCTTGCTAAGCCCATAGCAGCCACGTAAAACTTGCAACAACAAAGTAGAGGACGTCTAACTTGTTTTTGCAGGGCAAGTTGTGATGTGATATGGTCAAGGCGTGCTTATATAAATTGTTGTATGAGACGATCATGTTTTGTAACAAAGTTATTGGCAACTGGCAGGAGCCATATGGTTGTCGCTTTATTCTATGAAATGCAGTCGCCATGTAATTGTTTTACTTTATCACTAAGCGGTAGCGATAGTCGTGGAAGCAATAGTTGGCGAGACGACAATGATGCTACGATGGAGATCAAGGTGTCAAGCCGGTGACGATGGTGATCATGATGGTGCTTTCAAGATGGGGATCAAAGGCACAAGATGATGATGGACATATCATATCACTTATATTGATTGCATGTGATGTTTATCTTTTATGCATCTTATTTTGCTTAGTAATGTGGTAGCATTATAAGATGATCTCTCAATAAATTTCAAGGTATAAGTGTTCTACCTGAGTATGCACCATTGCTACAGTTTGTCGGGCCAAGACACCACGTGATGATCAGGTGTGATAAGCTCTACGTTCACATACAGCTGGTGAAAGCCAGATTTGCCCAAGGAAAATACTCAGGTTAAACTTGACGAGACTAGCATATGCAGATATGGCCTCGGAACACTGAGACCGAAAGGTCGAGCGTGAATCATATAGTAGATATGATCAACATAGCGATGTTCACCATTGAAAACTTCTCCATCTCATGTGATGATCAGACATGGTTTAGTTGATATGGATCACGTGATCATTTAGATGACTAGAGGGATGTCTATCTAAGTGGGAGTTCTTAAGTAATATGATTAATTGAACTTAAATTTATCATGAAGTTAGTCCTGATAGTATTTGCATATATATGTTGTAGATCAATTGCTCGCGTATAGCTTTCATGTTTTATTTATGATATGTTCCTAGAGAAAACTATGTTGAAAGATGTTAGTATCAATGATGCGGACTAGCACTGTGATCTAAGGATTATCCTCATGCTGCATAGAAGAATTATGTCCTTGATGCACCGCTAGGTGACAGACCTATTGCAGGAGCAGATGCAGACGTTGTGAACGTTTGGCAAGCTCGGTGTGATGACTACTTGATAGTTTAGTGCGCCATGATTTACGGCTTAGAACCGGGACTTCAAAAACGTTTTGAACACCACGAAGCATATAAGATGTTCCAAGAGCTAAAATTGGTATTTCAGAATCATGCCCGAGTCGAGAGGTATGCGAAATCTAACAAGTACTTTGCCTACAAGATGGAGGAGAATAGCTTAACCAATGAACATGTAGTATAAATGCCTGATTACTACAATCGCTTGAATCAAGTGGGAGTTAATCTTCTAGATAACACTACTGCAGGATGCTGCTAACGCGACACTATGATCAGAGATCCTTCGACAAAACTGTGTGCGATGTAATAATCGCAAACGGTGGTGTAAAAAACCGTCAAGAATGGCGCAAAACATTTGCGATGGACACATCAAACATAGTTCAGATTTTAGTTGCATGTGCGATTCAGGGCATACAGTTCAGTTCAATTAACCATTTTCGATGAGGAGGAACAAAAGAAACGGGCAGACAGATGAAGGTGTGTGCGATGTACAGCATACGGTTCGCTTGGATGAACTATTTGTGATTAGGCAACACAAAAGAAACGGCCATCCAGATCAAGGTGAGTGCGATGTACAGCACACAGTTCACTCGGATGAACTGTTTCTGATTACGCAACACAAAAGAGACAGTCAGCCAGATCAAGGTGTGTGCGATGTACGACATGCGGTTCACCCGGATGAACTATTTGCGTTGAGACAAGAGAGCAGAAATGGTTCAATATAATAAATACCATAAATATTGCAAGGTTCAAATTCAAATATTACAATGCCCAAATTCAAACATTGCAAGTTGCGTCATTTCTAAAAAGGGATCAGCCACTGACAAGTCATGTATTGGTTTGACACAATAACTTCCAATTGCTTTGCCATATGCTCTACCAAAACGAAGTTTGGCATTTTTGGAGGCACTTCCATTCCACAGTACCAGCCGGCTGTGATAATCATACCATTTATCTTTCCTAATTAAATGCGTGTTCAACCTCAGTACCCTCAGCACCTTTGCTCTGGCAAGAAAGAACCTGGCGAGTGTAATCTCTGTTGGGGTCCCTCGGTAGGAGTTCAAAATAATACTTGAGAGATGCAGATCCAGGCATTCGAGATTGTCGTTATAAACATCATCCACCTCCGGGCCTAATATGTACTGCAAAAGAAGAGAACGTGTTAGTGCCTACATGCAGTTTTGAACACTGCTACACGCCCATTTGGTTTGCAGGATTTGTAAAATGCACCAACGTGCTATCTTCGATCTGGCATGATTATCATGGGCATTTGATTACAATCTACTCCCTCCATCCCATAATGTTAGACATTTTTTGACACTACACTAGTGTTAAAAAATGTCTTACATTACGGGACGAAGGGAGTAGAAACATGTAGCTTCTTCACAAGAGGTTGGATTGGATGAAAAATTCCCTAAGAAAACTAGTACAGATGAATCCAAAGGAGAAATGCTTATGGACGATTGTAACCATATGAATGAAGCAACCAATATGGGATGGGGGTGTACGTCCTAAAATCCTCCAAAATTCCTTCAGAAATCGTAGTACATTGTCATTGTAAACTTGGGAAAAGGTGCAAAAATTGAACTCCCTTATGGTTAACATTTAACAAGAAAGGAACATCACCTCGATATACAGCTTCTTCAGGCACGGAAAGCATCTCAGGCAACTGACAACTTGGTCCAGGTTGGGGCCGACAGATTCTAGTGCCAAGACCTTCACTGTGCCCATAGTCTGGGTGAAGCTTCGCTGGATGACAGACGAACATACATCTTCAAAACTAGAAATAATGTTGATATCAAGAAGGGGAGGTATATAAGGCGACTGTTGTACCTAAAAGTTGAAGTATTTGACAGACGAGTAGCCCACCACCTTCAATTTCGGCGCAGAAATGACATTGAGTCTTGTTGGACCTTGTTTATAAACTAGAAATAATCTCTCAAGTGAGGGTGTGTCCTGGATGACCATATTGTGGTCCACCTTTTGTGATCTCTTGTTGCAGCACCAGCAACACACATAAATAGTCCGGAGAGTCCTGGAGGTGATGTGCAAGGTACTCAACCAATTCATCGCCTAAAGACAAAGGAACTCGAGTGCAGTACAGCCGCGGAGCAGACACTCCATGTAATCCTTTGGGATGCGGACGGCGACGAGCTCGAGGTGCTTCAGTCGTGGTAGAAAAAGAGCGAGCGCATCATTAAGGGGAGGATGGCAGTTCATGAACTTGGCGAGGCACAACGTGGGAACGAGGCAGAGCGCAAACGTTGGCAGCAAGTGCATATGCCCATCACTATAACTTAGCTTTTCGAGCTGATCTATGGAACGGGATCGGAACCACTCGTCAAGCTTGGCTTGGTCCTTGCCATTAGAACGGAACTTGCCCGTGATAAGGCCTTTGATTGGGCCATCATGACTACCGAGGATCTGGGAGAACGCATCCAAGCTTTGGCGATAGCTATGGCAGAGATTATGAGCTTCCAGGAGGTTGACAGGGGTGCGTAGCCATAGGGTGCGCCACCGCCAGGAAAGAGCGGTTGTCCTTTCCCGATATTTGATTGGGAGGATGGATATGATGACTATCAACATATCATCAGGGAGGTTGTTGATGAAGTCTAGGCCTACTGGAGTCGCTTGTGGTTCTTTCTCGACCCGCCTCCGCTTGTTGGCAGCCTCGTTCTCCACCTCGTCGGCAGGGACGGTGCTACCTCTTGAGCACTGCGTTGGTTTTCCCTTGAAAAGGAAAGGGTGATGCAGCAAAGTAGCGTAAGTATTTCCCTCAATTTTTGAGAACCAAGGTATCAATCCAGTAGGAGACTACATGAAAGTCACCTCGAACCTACACAAACAAATAAGAAGCTCGCAACCAACGCGATAAAGGGGTTGTCAATCCCTTCACGGTCACTTACGAGAGTGAGATCTAATAGAGATAATAAGATAAATATTTTTGGTATTTTTATGATATAGATTGAAAGTAAATATTGCAAAGTAAAATAGATTGGAAACTTATATGATAGAAGATAGACCCGGGGGCCACAGGTTTCACTAGTGGCTTCTCTCAAGATAGCATAAGTATTACGGTGGGTAAACAAATTACTGTCGAGCAATTGATAGAAAAGTGCATAATTATGAGAATATCTAGGCATGATCATGTATATAGGCATCACGTCTACGACAAGTAGACCGAAATGATTCTGCATCTACTACTATTACTCCACACATCGACCGCTATCCAGCATGCATCTAGAGTATTAATTTCATAAGAACAGAGTAATGCATTAGGCGAGATGACATGATGGCAACAATACAATACGTGCCTTGCTGCCCCTGCTGTCACTGGGAAAGGACACCGCAAGATTGAACCCAAAGCTAAGCACTTCTCCCATTGCAAGAAAGATCAATCTAGTAGGCCAAACCAAACTGATAATTTGAAGAGACTTGCAAAGATAACAAATCATACATAAAATATTCGAGAGAAGAATCAAATATTGTTCATAGATAAACTTGTTCATAAACCCACAATTCATCGGATCTTACCAAACACACCGCAAAAAGAATTACATCGAATAGATCTCCAAGAAGATCGAGGAGAACTTTGTATTGAGATCCAAAGAGAGAGAAGAAGCCATCTAGCTAATAACTATGGACCCGAAGGTCTCTGGTAAACTACTCACACATCATCGGAGAGGCTATGGTATTGATGTAGAAGCCCTCCGTAATCGATTCCCCCTCCGACGGAGCTCCGGAAAAGGCCCCTAGATAAGATCTCTTGGGTACAGAAGGTTGCGGCGGTGGAAATAGGGTTTTGTGGTTCTCCTGGATGTTTATGGGGTATATGGATATATATAGGAGGAAGAAGTAGGTCGATGGAGCTGCAAAGGGCCCACGAGGGTGGGGGCGCGCCCAGGAGGGCAGGCGCGCCTCGCTGCCTCGTGGCCTCCTCGCTTCTTTTTTGGTGTCTACTCCAAGTTCCCTAGATCATGTTTGTTCCAAAAATAACTCTCTCGGGGGTTTTATTCCATTTGGATTCCATTTGATATTCCTTTTCTACGTAACACTGAAATAGGCAAAAAAAACAGCAATTTGCACTTGGCCTTGGGTTAGTAGGTTAGTCCCAAAAATAATATAAAAGTGTATAATAAAGCCCATTAAACATCCAAAACAGATAATATAATCGCATGGAACAATCAAAAATTATAGATACGTTGGAGACGTATCAGACTGAAACCTCTGTCTCCATATTCACGCCGTGCTCCGGTGCTTCAATAGCCCTGGTGTCGCCACTCCCTCCAATGTGGCGCTTCGGCGGCATCCTCATACACTGACAGCTTTGAGGACTCAGAGCGGCGTCGAGGATGCGGGCGGAGAGAGACGAATTGTGTGTGTGGCGAGGATGGGGGGTGCAGCCGCTCGGCGGCGCCATTAATATAGACCAGTGGGAGAGAGGCGGGCGGCGGTGCAAGGCTATCTTGCTTCCCGGTGAGAACAACTGCTTAATCTCTAGTATGAATGAAATCTATGCTTAATTACTGAATTTTAGCTGCAAAAAATAAATAGTGCTATTGATTTTTAGCTGCATATTTTGACAAACCGCCGTGTCTCTTGGCTTAGCGCCGAAGTCTGGCTTTAATTTGCATATCGTAATCTGAACCGTTTGTGTTCAAGAGATGCACATATCCTGCATTGAACAGCTTGTACGCTTCCCGGTGAGCCTACGCACCGGACTGCGCTCGCACGCCTCCCGTTTAGACAACCAGCTATCCACACGACACCTCCTATAGCCATTAAAACCAAGACATATTGCGTCACGTGAATGGTTAACCGAACACACATGGTTTGAATTATACAAACGTTTGACATATTAAAGTGGCAACTATTTTTTTCAAAATGCCTTTGTTGGCTGTCATTATTCGAGTGCGCCTTCTCTCAAAATGGGCACGAAAAATACCACAAGATGTCTGGTGCCCTTCCATGATAGCATGCCAAGTTTCATGAATTTTAGACGAGTTCTAGATTTACTAGAATTTAAAAACCAGGCATCTCAATGTTTTGCCGACAATCAATGGTGCCCTGGTGTTCGAAATTCATTCCCATTTCTTGCATGGGACCTAGGCATGCACCCAAGGACACAAATTTGATTTGTCAACCAATTTGTATGCACTGGAGCATGTGCATGTAGTTCAAATTTGAATTATGCATGTAAATGCATTGGAAACTCACTTAATGCATAAAAATGTCCAAACGAACCCCGAAAAATCACAAAAAATAATACAACACTCCTGTTTTTCTATGTTGACATGAGAAAAATTTTGAAAGCAAAAAGAGCCAATGGATATTGTTTCTTCCCCAAACATGGGGCGTTCCCTACTGAAACCATCATGTTTGTTGTGAGAAGCTCTGGTTTATGAGAAGCATATACCCAAACCTACCCCAAATGGGACAAAAAAATTACCATGGCATGTTGATGCCGCTCCATGATAGCATCCAAGTTTCACGAATCTCAGACGAGTTTTGGATCTACTAGAATTTAAAAACCAGGCATCTCAATGTTTACCGGCAATCAACGGCGCCCTGGTGTTTGAAATTCATTCCCGTTTCTTGCATGGGACCTAAGCATGCACCCAAGGACACAGATTTAATTTTCAACCGATTTATATGCACTAGAGCATGTGCATGTAGTTCAAATTTGAACTATGCACATAAATGCATTGAAAACTCACGTAATGCATAACAATTTCCAAACGAACCCCGAAAAATCACAAAAAATAACACAACACTCATGCTGTTCTATGTTGACACGAGAAATTTTTTGAAAGCTACAAGAGGCAACGGATATTGTTTCGTCCCCAAAGGTGAGGTGTTCCCAATCGAAACCATCATGCTTGTTTGGAGAAGCTCCGGTTTGTGAGAAGCATATACCCAAACCTGCCCCAAATGGGACAAAAAATTTACCACGGTATGTTGATGCCGCTCCATGAGAGCATGCCAAGTTTCATGAATTTCAGACGAGTTTTGGATTTACTAGAATTTAAAAACCAGGCATCACAATGTTTTGCCGGCAATCAACGGTGCCCTAGTATTTGAAATTCATTCCCATTTCTTGCATGGGACCTAAGCATGCACCCAAGGACACATATTTGATTTTTCAACCAATTTATATGAAGTGGAGCATGTGCATGTAGTTCAAATTTGAATTATGCACATAAATGCATTGAAAACTCACTTAATGCATAAAAATGTCCAAACGAACCCCGAAAAATCACAAAAATAACACAACACTCCTGTTGTTCTACGTGGACACGAGAAAAATTTTGAAAGCAATAAGAGGCAATGGATATCGTTTCGTCCCCAAAGGTGGGGCGTTCCCTACCGAAACCATCATGCTTGTTGTGAGAAGCTCGGGTTTGTGAGAAGAATATAATCAAACCTGCCCCAAATGGGAAAATTTTACCACGACATGTTGATGCCGCACCATGATAGCATGCCAAGTTTCAGGAATTTCAGACGATTTTTGGATTTACTAGAATTAAAAAAACCAGGCATCTCAATGTTTTACCGGCAATCAACGGTACCCTGGTGTTTGAAATTTATTCCCATTTCTTGCATTCGACCCAAGCATGCACCCAAGGACACATATTTGATTTTTCATCCAATTTAAATGCACTGGAGCATGTGCATGTAGTTGAAATTTGAATTATGCACATAAATGCATTGAAAACTCACTTAATGCATAAAAATGTCCAAACTAACCCCGAAAAATCACAAAAAATAACACAGCACACGTGAATTTTTTTGAAAGTTATAAGAGCCAGTGGATATCATTTTGTCCCCAAAGGTGGGGCATTCCCTACCGAAACCATCATGCTTGTTGTGAGAAGCTCTGGTTTGTGAGAAGCATATACCCAAACCTGCCTTAAATGGGACAAAAAATTTACCATGGCATGTTGATGCCGCTCCATGATAGCATGCCAAGTTTCATGAATTTCAGACGAGTTTTGGATTTACTAGAATTTAAAAACCATGCATCTCAATGTTTTGCCGGCAATCAACGGTGCCCTGGTGTTTGAAATTCATTCCCATTTGTTGCATGGGACCTAAGCATGCACCCAAGGACACATATTTGTTTTTTCAAGCAATTTATATGCACTGGAGCATGTGCATGTAGTTCAAATTTGAATTATGCACATAACTGCATCGAAAACTCACTTATTGCATAAAAATGTCCAAATGAACCCTGAATAATTCCAATTCTTTTATGATCACTGCAGATAAATGGTCTAGCAATTCAAACAACATCCATGGCCGCTGTGACCCCATTATGTAATTCAAATCAAGAAGAAAAATCAAGTAGATCCCACACAGTTTATTATAACCAACCATCTGAGATGCAGCACAAAATTTCTTCAGGCCGTGTCTGAATAAGGGACCGTGTCTGATGACACTTTGCGCGCCAGTTTTTTGGCTAAAGCGATTCCCAATTTTTGGCTTGCATGGAAATATCTACCTCCCCGCCGCCTCCCCCTTACCAAAAGCCATATTTCCCCTATTTCCGCCTTCCTTTCCAAGTTGAAACCTTCACTCCTTGCTTGCAGCGCCGCCGCCTCCTTGCCGGCGATCCTTCTTCATGCTGCTCAACCTCGCCTATCTAGGTAGGTAATCCACACCCAACCCCCATCCTCCTCCTCATCCTTCCACATCCCACATGCCCCGTCCGCCGGCGCGAGCGCGACACCTTCCACCCAAATCACCGAGCCCTCCACCAAATAAGCACCAGCCTAAGCCATGGTGCACACAGTATAGCCAGGACCTCAAGGAGCATTTGGCAGCAGAGAAGCAAATGGCGGCCGCACGCGCGGATGAGGTCGCGATGGCTGTCATTCATGCCGACCCCCAGATCTTGGAGGAGTGCCTCACCATCGACGCCACCGTTGACGCCTCGCGCACCAACGCCATGACGCGGTTGGCTGCTTTAAATGACAGTTTGTGGTGTTTTCTCGAGGCCACCGTCGGTGCCTTCGACGAAGACTACGAGGTGTTTTCTCAGCGTGCACGTGCTTACCTCATCTCGAGAGCCAGCAGGTCGGTGCCCAGAGCGCCTCAGGCAACTCACCACTACAACGAGGGCACCCAGGATGTGGAGGCCTCGCCCTCTTCCATGTCCAAGGAGCCAATCGTCATTGATATCTCCGATAATGAGGAGTAGCTTGTCTTATTAGCTCACTATAAGGACCCATGTTCAGTTTGCTAGCTACTGCATTTTCTTAACAAATTCTAGTGAATTGTGCTTCTACTTTTACCATGCAATCTTCTGCTATAGTGTATATGTTCTATATGTCGTGCAATGTGGTGTTCAGTTAACTACTTGGTTCAATTCTGCAAATGTGATGTTCAATTCTTCAGGGTGCAATATTTCCAAGTTGTTAAGCATGTTTGGTTTGGTTAACTATCTGATCTTCTATTAGGAGTATGTTATATTGTGCAATGTGGTGCTCAGTTAACATTTGGTTCATTTGTTGTGGTGTTTAGTTAACTGGTTGGTTCAATTCTGCAATGTGATGTTCAATTGTTGTGGTGCATTATGTTATTGTATACCATGCGAGGAATAAATCGAATTTTTCTATACTAAATACATGAGAAATAAATACAATTGCTATATTTCCAAGTTGTTAAGCATGGTTGGTTCGGTTAACTGTCTGATCTTCTATTAGGAGTATGTTATATTGTGCAATGTGGTTCTCAGTTAACATTTGGTTCATTTGTTGGGGTGTTTAGTTAACTACTTGGTTCAATTATGCAATGCGATGTTCCATTACTGTGGATGCATTCTGTTATTGTATACCATGCCAGGAATAAATCGAATTTGGCTACACTTAATACAAGAGAAACATATACAAGTGCTATATTTCCTAGTTCTTAATCATGCTTGGTTTGGATAAATGGGTTTTCCATGTGGCTTAAATTAATCTGATGAATCTGCAATGTGCTTATTTTTCATCAACATATTTTACTGATAGCATGTGAACCCTTACTTAACCTGATGACTAACTACCTTATATGTGTTGCAGGGAAACAATGGGAAGCACTGAGGTATACAAGATGGTACTAACTATTATACCTTGCCTTTTTTATTCCTTTGCCCCGTTTCCAATATAGAGAAGATATTTATGCACATCCTTGTTTTCAGTGTTCACTGATGATTATCTCTCAAACCACCTTTGTGGTCAGGAGGTGAGGAACGTTTTCATACAACACCCACAAATCAATATTCAAGTGTTCCTGAAGAGGTCGAAGGATGGACGGTCAATCATTGCTACCTCTTGAGCATGCGTTGGTTTTCCCTTGAAGAGGAAAGGGTGATGCAGCAAAGCAGCGTAAGTATTTCCCTTAGTTTTTGATGACCAAGGTATCAATCCAGTAGCAGACCACGCGTGAGTCACCTCGTACCTACACAAACAAATAAGAACCTCGCAACCAATGCGATAACGGGGTTGTCAATCCCTTCACGGCCACTTGCAAGAGTGAGATCTGATAGAGATAATAATAATAAGATAAATATTTTTGGTATTTTTATGATATAAATTGAAAGCAAAGATTGCAAAATAAAATAGATTGGAAACTTGTATGATGGAAAATAGACCCGGGGGCCATAGGTTTCACTAGTGGCCTCTCTCAAGATAACATAAGTATTACGGTGGGTGAACAAATTACTGCCAAGCAATTGATAGAATTGAGCATAGTTATGAGAATATCTAGGTATGATCATGTATACAGGCATCACGTCTATGACAAGTAGACCGACTCCTGCATGCATCAACTACTATTACTCCACACATCGACCGCTATCCAGCATGCATCTAGAGTATTAAGTTCATAAGAATAGAATAACGCTTTAAGCAAGATGACGTGATGTAGAGCTATAAACTCATGCAATATGATATAAACCCCATCTTTTTATCCTCGATGGCAACAATACAATATGTGTCGTTTCCCCACTGTCACTGGGGTCAAGCACCGCAAGATTGAACCCAACGCTAACTTCCATTGCAAGAAAGATCAATCTAGTAGGCCAAACCAAACTGATAATTCGAAGAAGCTTGCAAAGATAACCAATCATACATAAAAGAATTCACAAAAGATTCAAATATTGTTCATAGATAATCTTGATCATAAACCCACAATTCATCGGATCTCTACAAACACACCGCAAAAAGAGTCACATCGAATAGATCTCCAAGAAGATCAAGGAGAACTTTGTATTGAGATCCAAAGAGAGAGAAGAAGCCATCTAGCTAATAACTATGGACCTAGAGGTTTGAGGTAAACTACTCACATATCATCGAAGAAGCTATGGTGTTGATGTAGAAGCCCTCCATGATCAATGCCCCCTCCGGCGGAGCGCCGGAAAAGGCCCCAAGATGGGATCTCACGGGTAGAGATGGTTGCGGCGGTGGAATTAGGTTTTCGTGGTGCCCTCCGATGTTTTTAGGTACGTAGGTATATGTAGGAGGAAGAAGTAGGTTAGTGGAGCCACAAGGGGCCCACGAGGGTGGAGGGTGCGCCCAGGGGGGTAGGCGCGCCCCTTGTCTCGTGGCTTCCTCGTTGGTTGCTTGACGTCCACTCCAAGTCCTCTGGATAACGTTTGTTCCAAAAATCACGCTCCCGAAGGTTTCATTCCATTTGGACTCCGTTTGATATTCTTTTTCTGTAAAACACTGAAATAGGCAAAAATAACAACAATTTGGGCTGGGCCTCCAGTTAATAGGTTAGTCCCAAAAATAATATAAAAGTGTACAAATAATCCCATTGAACATCCAAAACAGAATATATAATAGCATGGAACAATCAAAACTTATAGATACGTTGGAGAGTATCAAGCATCCCCAAGCTTAATTCCTGCTCGTCCTCGAGTAGGTAAATGATAAAAACAGAATTTTTGATGTGGAATGCTACCTAACATATTTCTCAATGTAATTTTCTTTATTGTGGCATGAATGTTTAGATCCGAAAGATTCAAGATAAAAGTTTCATATTGACATGAAAATAATAATACTTCAAGCATACTAACTAAGCAATCATGTCTTGTCAAAATAACATGGCCAAAGAAAGTTATCCTACAAAATCATATAGTCTAGCTATGCTCTATCTTCATCACACAAAATATTAAATCATGCACAACCCCGATGACAAGCCATGCAATTGTTTCATACTTTTGATGTTCTCAAACTTTTTCAACTTTCACGCAATACATGAGCGTGAGCCATGGACATAGCACTATAGGTGGAATAGAATGGTGGTTGTGGAGAAGACAAAAAGGAGAAGATAGTCTCACATCAACTAGCCGTATCAACGGGCTATGGAGATGCCCATCAATAGATATCAATGTGAGTGAGTAGGGATTGCCATGCAACGGATGCACTAGAGCTATAAGTGTATGAAAGCTCAAAAAAAGAAACTAAGTGGGTGTGCATCCAACTTGCTTGCTCACGAATACCTAGGGCAATTTGAGGAATCCCATCATTGGAATATACAAGTCAAGTTCTATAATGTAAAATTCCCACTAGTTTATGAAAGTGACAACATAGGAGACTCTCTATCATGAAGATCATGGTGCTACTTTGAAGCACAAGTGTGGACAAAGGATAGTAACATTGTCCCTTCTCTCTTTTTCCCTCATTTTTTATTTGGGCCTTCTTTCCTTTTTTTCTTTTGGCCTCTTTTTTTCGTTCGGAGTCTCCTCCCGACTTGTGGGGGAATCATAGTCTCCATCATCCTTTCCTCACTGGGACAATGATTTAATAATTATGATCATCAAACTTCTTTTTACTTACAACTCATGAATTACAATGCAATACTTAGAACAAAATATGACTCTATGTGAATGCCTCCAGCGGTGTACCGGGATATGCTATGAATCAAGAGTGACATGTATGAAAAAAATTATGAATGGTGGCTTTGCCACAAATACGATGTGAACTACATGATCATGCATGGAAATATGACAATGATGAAGCGTGTCATAACAAACGGAACAGTGGAAAGTTGCATGGCAATATATCTCGGAATGGCTATGTAAATGCCATAATAGGTAGGTATGGTGGCTATTTTGAGGAAGGTATATGGTGGGTGTATGATACCGGCAAAAAGTGTGCGGTAATAGAGAGGCTAGCAAATGTGGAAGGGTGAGAGTGCGTATAATCCATGGACTCAAAATTAGTCATAAAGAACTCACATACTTATTCCAAAAATCTATTAGTTATCGAAACAAAGTACTACGTGCATGCTCCTAGAGGGATAGATTGGTAGGAAAAGACCATCGCTCGTCCTCGACCGCCACTCATAAGGAAGACAATCAATAAATAAATCATGCTCCGACTTCATCACATAACGGTTCACCATACGTGCATGCTACGGGAATCACAAACTTCAACACAAGTATTTCTCAAATTCACAACTAATCAACTAGCATGACTCTAATATCACCATCTCCATATCTCAAAACAATTATCAAGTATCAAACTTCTCATAGTATTCAATGCACTTATATGAAAGTTTTTATTATGCCTAAAAGCAAATTACCATGCTGTTCTAAAGGACTCTCAAAATAATATAATTGAAGCATGAGAGATCAATTATTTCTATAAAATAAAACCACCACTGTGCTCTAAAAGATATGAGTGAAGCACTAGAGCAAAAAACTATATAGCTCAAAAGATATAAGTGAAGCACATAGAGTATTCTAATAAATTCTGATTCATGTGTGTCTTTATCAAAAGGTGTGTACAGCAAGGATGATTTTGGTAAATTAAAAGGCAAAGGCTCAAATCATACAAGACGCTCCAAGCAAAACACATATCATGTGGTGAATAAAAATATAGCTCCAAGTAAAGTTACCGATGAATGAAGACAAAAGAGGGGATGCCTTCCGGGGCATCCCCAAGCTTAGGCTTTTTGCTGTCCTTATATTTTACCTTGGGGTTCCTTGGTCATCACCAAGCTTAGGCTCTTGCCACTCCTTGTTACATAATCCATCAAATCTTTACCCAAAACTTGAAAACTTCACAACACAAAACTTAACAGAAAATCTCGTGATCTCCGTTAGCAAAAGAAAAGAAAACATGACTTAAAGGTACTGTAATGAAATAATTCTTTATTTATATTGGTGTTAAACCTACTGTATTCCAACTTTTATATGGTTTATAAACTCCATTACTAGCCATAGATTCATCAAAATAAGCAAACAACATACGAAAAACAGAATCTGTCAAAAACAGAACAGTCTGTAGTAATCTGTATCAAACGCAAACTTATGGAACCGCAAAAATTCTAAAATAAATTGTTGGTCTTGAGTAATTTATCTATTAATCAGCTGAAAAAATAATTAACTAAATATCACTCTCCATTAAAAAGTTGTAGCTAATCTCGTGAGCGCTAAAGTTTCTGTTTTTTACAGCAAGATCAAAAAGACTTTCCCCAAGTCTTCCCAACGGTTCTAATTGGCACAAACACTAATTAAACACAAAAAACACAACCAAAACAGAGGATAGATAAATTATTTATTACTAAACAGGAACAAAAATCAAGTAAGAAAAATAAAATTGGGTTGCCTCCCAACAAGCGCTATCGTTTAACGCCCCTAGCTAGGCATAAAAGCGAGGATAGATCTAGGTATTGCCATCTTTAGTAGGCAATCCATAAGTGGCTATCATAATAGATTAATATGTTAATTTAATTTTCTTTCTAGGGAAGTGTTCCATGCCTTTCCTTAACGGAAATTAGAATCTAGTATTCCCTTCCTTCATATCAATAATTGCACCAATCGTTTTAAGGAAAGGTCTACCAAGGATAATAGGACATGAAGGATTGCAATCTATATCAAGAACAATGAAATCTATGGGCACATAATTCCTATTTGCAACAATAAGAACATCATTAATTCTTCCCATAGGTTTCTTAATAGTGGAAGCCACAAGGTGCAAGTTTAAAGAACAATCATCAAATTCACGGAAACCTAGCAAAATCACACAAAGCTTTTGGGATCGTGGAAACACTAGCACCCAAATCACACAAATCATAGCATTCATGATCTTTAATTTTAATTTTAATTGTAGGTTCCCACTCATCATAAAGTTTTCTAGGGATAGAAACTTCCAACTCAAGTTTTTCTTCGTAAGATTGCATTAAAGCATCAACGATATGTTTAGAAAAGCTTTATTTTGACTATAAGCACAAGGAGAATTTAGCATGGATTGTAACAAGGAAATACAATCTATCAAAGAGCAATTATCATAATTAAATTCCTTGAAATCCAAGATAGTGGGTTCATTGATATCTAAAGTTTAACCTCTTCAGTCCCACTTTTAATAATTTTAGCATCAAGATCTAAAAACTCCGAATTTTTGGGACGCCTTCTAACTAAAGTTGAATCATCTCCAGTCCCATCATTATCAAGATTCATATTGCAAAACAAAGATTTAATAGGGGACACATCAATAACTTTGAGATCTTCATCTTTATTATCATAAAAACTTTCCGGCTTGGCGACCATCTTATTAACTAAGGTGGCCTCCTTATCCGAAATTTCAGCTATTAATTTTTCAAAATGAGCAATCTGACATTTCAAACCATAAAATTCCTTAGACATGTCATCAAGTTCTTTATTCATGTACTCCATAAAGCCTTTTTGTTCCTTGAGCTCGTTTCTAAAGAAATTATCATGCTCAAAATGTAAAGTCATAAAGCTTCTGACATTGCTTCAATCTCTTCCAACCTTTTAAGGTGAAGATCACCAAATCTAGGCAGGGCCATAAGGGCACCAAGCAACAAGAGGCAAGCGAAAAAGAGGCGAACGGAAAAGAGGGCGAATAAAACGGCAAGGGTGAAGTGGGGGAGAGGAAAATGAGTGGCAAATGGCAAATAATTTAATGCGAAGGATAAGAGTTGTGATGGGTACTTGGTATGTCTTGACTTGGTGTAGATGTCCCCGGCAACGGCGCCAGAAATCCTTCTTGCTACCTCCTGAGCATGTGTTGGTTTTCCCTTGAAGAGAAAAGGGTGATGTAGCAAAGCAGCGTAAGTATTTCCCTTAGTTTTTTAGAACCAAGGTATCAATACAGTAGGATACCATGCGCGAGTCACCTCGTAACTACACAAACAATAAGAACATCGCAACCAACGCGATAAAGGGGTTGTCAATCCCTTCATGGCCACTTGCAAAAGTGAGATCTGATAGAGATAATAATAATACGATAAATATTTTTGGTATTTTTATGATATAAATTGAAAGTAAAGATTGCAAAATAAAATAGATTCGAAACTTGTATGATGGAAAATAGACCCGGGGCCATAGGTTTATCTAGTGGCTTCTCTCAAGATAGCATAAGTATTATGGTGGGTGAACAAATTACTACCGATCAATTGATAGAATTGAGCACAGTTATGAGAATATCTAGGTATGATCATGTATATAGGCATAACGTCCGTGACAAGTAGACCGACTCCTGGCTGCATCTACTACTATTACTCCACATCGACTGCTATCCAGCATGCATCTAGAGTATTAAGTTCATAAGAACGGAGTAACGCTTTAAGCAAGATGACATGATGTAGAGGGATAAACTCATGCAATATGATATAAACCCCATCTTTTTGTCCTCGATGGCAACAATACAACACATGTCGTTTCCCCTACGGTCACTGGGATCGAGCACCGCAAGATTGAAGCCAAAGCTAAGCACTTCTCCCATTGGAAGAAAGATTAATCTAGTAGGCCAAACCAAACTGATAATTCGAAGAGGCTTGCAAAGATAACCAATCATACATAAAAGAATTCAGAGAAGATTCAAATATTGTTCATAGATAATCTTGATCACAAACTCACAATTCATCGGATCTCGACAAACACACCACAAAAAGAGTTACATCGAATAGATCTCCAAGAAGATCGAGGAGAACTTTGTATTGAGATCCAAAGAGAGAGAAGAAGCCATCTAGCTAATAACTATGGACCCGAAGGTCCGAGGTAAACTACTCACACATCATCAGAGAGGCTATGGTGTTGATGTAGAAGCCCTCCGTGATCAATGCCCCCTCTGGTGGAGCGCCGGAAAAGGCCCCAAGATGGGATCTCACAGGTACAGAAGGTTGCAGCGATGGAATTAGGTTTTTGTGGTGCCCTCCGATGTTTTCAGGGTACATAGGTATATATAGGAGGAAGAAGTAGGTCGGTGGAGCCACGAGGGGCCCATGAGGGTGGAGGGCACGCCCAGGGGGTAGGCGCGCCCCCTGCCTCGTGGCTTCCTCGTTGGTTGCTTGACGTCCACTCCAAGTCCTCTGGATCACGTTTATTCCAAAAATCATGCTCCTGAAGGTTTAATTCCCTTTGGACTCCGTTTGGTATTCTTTTGGGAAAAATTTGTTTTTGCCACTCTAGTTTTTGCCAACTTTGCTTATGCCACTCTAGAATTTGACATTTCACTTTTGCCACTCTTAGCTTTTGACAATATATCACTTTTGCCATTCTGTGGCAAAAACAATAATTTTAGAGTGGCAATTGTGATACATGTCAAAAGCTAAGAGTGGCAAAAGCGAAATAAAAAATTATCGTTTTTGCCATGGAATGGCATTTGTGATGTATTGTCAAAAGCTAAGAGTAGCAAAAGAGAGATGTCAAATTCTAGAGTGGCATAAGCAAAGTTGGCAAAAACTAGAGGGGCAAAAACAAAGTTTTCCCTATTCTTTTTCTGCGAAACACTGAAATAGGCAAAAAACAGCAATTTGGGCTAGGCCTCTGGTTAATATGTTAGTCCGGAAAATAATATAAAGTGTATAAATAAGCCCATTAAACATCCAAAACAGAATATAGAATAGCATGGAACAATAAAAAATTATAGATACCATGGAGACGTATCAATCATCCACAGGCACTGGCCTAAAGTTGCAAAGACCTTCAACATGAATGAAGGCTCAATATTCGCCTTCCACTTCAGTAGTTTTCCAGATGAGATGCATCTCTCTATGCAAGGTAGTCAGAGTCGGGATTCGGAGTCGGATCGGTTTTCCTCAGACAGAATAAAGTCGTAAGATCGAGTCGTGGAATCGAGGATTCTACTAGATTTACTCAAATTAGATATTTTGTATGCACTTATATGGGTTCTATAGAGTTTTGACACTAAATATGGAGCAAAGAACGTACACGTTCCACTTCTTTTTATGGCTAACCTACCATCTAGCGCGCATGTATGGAACATATATGAGAGGGAAATATATAGAACATTTAATTCTTCAATGCACGAAATTTACTTATGTTCTTTTTAGAGTGTGTGAATAGTCGATCACTTGTCTATCTGACCTACAGTACTAAACCTTGAAGGGACTTGCTCTCCTTCTCTGATCAATCTTGAAGCATCCTCCTTTTCATGCCAATTCCATATGTCGACAAGCCTGATCCTCAATTTTTATCTAAGGTTTCTGAGAGCTAGACCAAAGGTGTCTATAGCTAAGCGTTTGGACTTGGGAGGGGAATAAAGGTCCATATGAAAAGGGGTTTGGATGATGGCATACTATTTTGCTACAACTAAACAAATGGCTTTGATAAGTTAGTAGAATCGGATGTAGTCCATAGCATAGTCGGGATTGTATAGTTTTGTACAGGATTCTATGATTTGGATTGTGACTCAATATGGATTCTACCTGATCTGGATTCATAGTGGGATTTGGATCGACATGCTTCCGTAGGGTCGTGAAGTTGTAGGATTCTAGCAATCGAATCAGGATTCTGACAACCTTGTCTCTCTGTACCATCTATGATGCTAATTTTGAAAGGTTCTAGATGTTGCATGTGAAACTTGCTGCTGGTGCAGTTGTGTAATGGGGTAGTTGAGTGCTGAAGCTATATCATGTTGTACTCCGATGTATTTCAATTATGAAATCATGCTAATTTGATTAGTAAATGGATTATTAATAATAGGGCAATTAGCCCGCTAATTTGCCAATTAGCTTGCTAATTGGGTTTTCCTATTGCAAACGGTTAATGAGAAAACACCGTGGGCGATGACCTCAGGAAACACATACAGTTTCTAGGAATAATCTGTGTTGGATCAATGAACAATCACACACAACATTCTCTTCAAAACTATCTGCGTTACGCCACCTTGCGCAAACGTTTTCCTTGTAGTGTCTGTGTGGGATGTATATACGAACGGAAACGTTTATTGGTGACTGACTATGTGGGATGTACTTACGACTGGAAATGATTTCGCATGTATAATTATATATTTTTTGAGCACTATGGTACGTATTTCTGTATTTGAGTGCTTGTCGGCCGCACACGACCTCAATTTGATGAGCGTGTGTGCCAAGAGGGCATATCCCCAACGGTTTCTGGGCGTGTGGGAAGGACCCCCCTATCACCCACACTCACTTAGCGACGGTTCCGAATGCCGTCGCGGAAAGGGGTTAAAACCGTTTGTTTAGGACCGACGTGTACCAGTGTAAGATAGTGATTGACAGAGTTCTCTAGTCACTATTGCCAAGTTACTGGAACTTCGTGATGAACTATAATATGCAAGGGATGACGAAAACAATTCCCGAGCTCTTCATGATGTTGAAATCAACGAAGGTAGAAATCAAGAAAACAATCAAATGTTGATGGTTGACAAGACCACTAGTTTCAAGTAAAAGGGCAAGGGAAAGAAAGGGAACTTCAAGAAGAATGGCAAGCAAGTTGTCACTCCCATGAAGAAGCCCAAAGCTAGACCCAAGCCTGAAACTGAGTGCTTCTACTACAAATGAAATGGTCACTAGAAGCGGAACTACCCCAAATACTTAGCGGATAAGAAGGACGGCAAAGTGAACAAAAGTATATATGATATACATGTTATTGATGTCTACTTTACTAGTATTCATTGTAGCCCCTGGGTATTCGATATTGGTTCAGTTGCTATGATTAGTAACTTGAAACAGGAGTTACAAAATAAACAAAGACTGGTTGAGGGTGAGGTGACAATGTGTGTTGGAAATGATTCCAAAGGTTGACAAGATCACCATTGCACACTCACTTTACCTTTGGGATTAGTGTTGAACCTAAAATAAATGTTATTTGGTGTTTAGGTTGAGCATAATATGATTGGATCATGTTTACTGCAATACGGTTATTCATTTGAATCAAATAATAATTGCTATTCTGTTTACATGAATAAAACCTTCTGTGGTCATACACCCAAGATGAATGGTTTATTGAATCTCGATTGTAGTGATACACATATTCATGATATTGATGCCAATAGATGCAAAGTTGTAACATCCCAAAATTCTAAATTTTGGAATGTTATATTAAATAAATATTTATGATTGTTTGTTTGATTGTTGTGTGACTAATTGTGTTGTGGCATTTGGAAATTTCATAGGCATTTGAATTTTATTTGAATTTGGATTCAACTTGGCATTCGAAATTTATTTCAAATACCCGTGACAAATACTTGTTTAAAAGTATGAGAGAAGCTAACATGACACTCCAAAAAGTCAGGAGAAATTAATGCCAAAAGTTTTTTAATTCGACTTGGTGTTAATTTGGAATTTATAAAAAAATGCTATTTTTTAAGTTTGGATTTTGCCTCAGGAAAAAGGTACACGTTGTAGGATTTATTTTTTTGAGTTCTTAGATATATATATATATATGTCCTATATAAAAGTAATTTTGTTTTCTCTCTGTATATTTGTTTTTCTGACTTTATTTGAAAAAGAACACTTGAGCCCGACGCCAGGCCAGCGAGCCCAGCCACCCGGGCCGCAGCCCACCAGCAGGCGCCAGCCCAGCCGCCTACGCAGGCCACCACCAACGCTGCTCCCCACGCAGGCTCAATCCCCTCGCTCGCATGATCTCTTTCCCTCACGTAACCCCTCTCCCTCTCTCCTATTTTTTCCCTAACCGCTGGGCCCCGCTCCTTTTCTTCTTCTTCCCAACGAACTCAGAATGGAAACATATGTGAACACGTACACGATGTCGTTCCGCCTCCGATCTTCGTGGAAACCCTATCCCAAGTCCACCCCAGGCCCAAGAAATATGTCCTATAAATATCCATGACTCTCCTCGACCGATTCCCTTCGAAAACCCCTCGCCAAGACCCACCATATTGCCCGCTATCACCGTTCCAATCTCGACGCAGAAGCTGCAGTTCATCGCCGGATTCCCACGCCGGTAAGCCAACCCAAACCATATTCTTCTACCAATCCAAGTCTCTCGTTGATGTGCATCTATGTGACATATTTCCTTCTCTCCTTCTCCATGCCAGAGAGCTACTCCAGGCTTGTACGCCGACACTGGAGCACGGGAGTTCACCGGAGGAACAAGCTCGCCCCGCTCGACGCCGGCGTTCCCGATGACCAACTCCAGCACCCCGCGAAGCCCCACTCTGAGCTGCACCCGACCCACTCCTCCACCGCCGCCGAAGCTTGCCGGAGTCACGGCACCACGCCGATGCCCCGCCCCTTTACGCGCATGCAAACTGCCTCCTCTCTATACTCTTTTCCTTCTCCTGTAGAAAAAAATAGGTTCATTAGATCGGTTTAGTAGATCGTTTTATTTTCATTAGATCGGTTTTAGTTACGGTTTTTTTTGTAGCGGTTTAGTATGGGTCTGATCAAACCAGCGGATCGGTTTTATTCTATAGAAAAATAAACGCACGTGTACGCATTGTTAAGTTTTGCCCGAGCGTTTGGTAGTTACTAATCGCACCCCCCGTAGGCCCAATAGCGCCCGTTTTTTTCTGTATTTTCATTTCTGTTTTTAAAACAGAAAAGTTTCAGTTTCGTAAATTCTATATCTCTTAGGTTATTCAGAGTTTTAGATTGATTCTTTTTGCTCTAGTCTGCAAATTTCCTCTAGTTTCTGTATAAAATAATTTTGGCCATGTTTGTAGTTTTAAAAATGTTGTTATTTAAGTTTTAGTCAGATTAGTATTTCTGCTATAAAGTGATCTAGGATTAATTTTTTTGCTGCTTTGTTTTGACCTTGCCTAGCAGTAGGATTAAATTGGGCATTTATAGATTCTAATAAAATTAGTTTATCACGAAAACAAGCATGTTTTAGTTTATTTCATTTTGTTGTTGTTTTCTGTTATTTTTATTACTTTAAATATTGTTTCCGCCTCTGTTTTATTTTATTTCTGATTAGTTTCTGTAGTTATAGAGGGTGAACTTTTATTTACAGAAAAATATAATTTTTATTTCTTTTTCTTGTTTTGTTTTAATCATAACTAGAGTTTAAAAAAAGTTTTTAGGTGTTTCTTTTTGCTAGTAAAAGATTATTAAAAATACCTTCTGCTATTTTAATAGACACTATATTTCCTTTCCGTTAATTACTTTAGTGTTTTAATTGCTATTATGTTTTACTTAGGGCAAAACTATATTAGTTGTTTGTAGTAAAGTCTTAGACTTTCCCTAGTAGTTTTCTTTGTAGTTTTATTCAAGGATTCTTTGGAATTTGTTTGAGTTTTATTATTGAGTTTCCTTGTTGTTTTAATTGTTATTTCGAGTGGTAGAATGATTGCTTATGAGAATGTCATGTTTATTATTATTGATTTCATCAAAGAGTTGTGTATAGTCTTATCAAGTTTCTGAGAGCGTTATTATTCTTCATCAACTTACCAAGCAAGTTCACTTTGACCATGTTTTTCATACCTATTTTTATTTGCATGTAGTAGCACCCTTTCAATAATCCCTCCAGTAGTGATATTGATTTCTTGTAGTTGAGTAGAATGCATGAGGTAGGAACCCATTTCCCTGTTATCAAGCCCGGGACATTATATAGTTTTAATGCTACGCTATAGAAGACAAGGTTTGGTATGAGTGCATGAGAGTGGTGTGAAGAAGGAGGAATCTACGCCAATGGCGACAACTTCATGATGGCATCGGCAAGGACTGCATCTTCAGGACTCCTCAAGATTTCGAGACTCGAGACAAGAATTCAATACACACTACTGGGTGAGGGACGGTTGACGGGCACCCTGGAGAAAGCAGTGGATGGCCGGGATGCATGGAGAAGCGCCATGACATCTTGCGGAAAGCTTCACCCAGGCTCAAAGAGACGGAAGAATACTTCATGCCCGGAAGCTTACCTGTGCAACCGCAAGTCACTATGGGCTCTGACTTTGTTGACCTTAGTGGTGACTCTGCCTGGGACGGTGCTAGCAGATGTAGAACTATGGTAGGATTGGATGAGCACCGGACAGTGGTTAGAGGAACTCTTCGGAAGACCATGTTTCGGTCAACTTGTTCTCAAACACCCTGAAGTGCGAGGACGTAAAAGAGGGATCAAATCTTGCGGGTAAAGTGTACAAATCTCATCAAAGGATTAAAACCTAATCGATTAGCTGTGTCCCCGGTTATGGACAATTTGAGCCTCTGGACTTGAATCTATCTCGGAACTCTCAACACCGGACTGATAAATTAATTGTGGGCAACTTATGATGATTTGGGCTATGAGACATCGGTTGGCGGAACCATGTCATGATAGAAAACTCTGTAGTACAGACTCCGGATAATTCCTTTGTTGTAGGGAAAATAAAACCAGGTTTTACACAAACAAAACTCAGACCGAGAGCCACAAAGCCATATTGCATATAGAATAGTTTTATCAATCTGCTTTCTCTTATTGTGATCTTGCCGGTACATTCAATGTACTGACCTACATGGCTCCAACGTATCATGTTGCAGGATTTTTCTCCGACGAGTAAGAGTTACGTCATAGGGTTACGGTCTACACTCAACCTGCCGATGGCATTGATGGGACTCCACACCCGTTTGTTTGTTTCCGCTGTTACTACTGAGGTATATATCAGTTTTACGTTATGTTTACATGTGATTGCACTTTGATATATACATTGATGTACTGCGTGTGCCAGCATACTGATCCAGGGATGGCACAGATACACAGAGGCCTGACCGTCTGAGGTCGGGTCGCTACAGATATGGTATCAGAGCACATGTTGACTGTAGGCCGTGACCCTAGAAATCGGAAAGCCCCTAGGATAGGAAATCTCTAAAACTTTATTTTCAAAAGAATCCATTACTTCTCATCTTTTCTGATTTTATCAAATATCCTCTCTTACCTCAAATAGTTAGAACATACCATTTCCCTTTTGACCACATGGAGGATCAACTGAAGCCGCTCCAAGAAGGACAAGATATCGGACAACCGATGACCTCTTCAGAGTAAAGATGATTTCACGATAAATTTCGAAGAAAGAAGCAACACCAGTTGAAGACTGCGAAGACTTGAAGAATTTGGAGAATGTGAAGAATTATTTGACCTTTAGAAGACCAAACCCCTGTTATATACTTACGTTAGATGCGACGATTTGTGAGCTGTCATTTGTGTGATGTTTCTCGACAGCCACAAATAAAACCCATTTTCAAAATTATTGTTTGTATTGTGTGTATCTCTCTATACCTCCCATATCTCATCCCAAAACCTTTGGATCGGGTGAATGAAGAAGGACTAGTATTCTCTAGATCGATGACTCAACGGGAGGTAGAACTATGGCTTCAGAATATGGAGGATCACTTCAAGAACAACTTGATTGGAAGCAAGTATGAGATTCAGTATGCTCTTTGGTACTTTACAAAAAGTGTTGGAACCTGGTGGAAAATGCATCAAGCCATAGAAGGATGCAACGGAGCAAGAACTTGGGAGGAATTCAAGAAGACTCTGTTAAGATCCCGTCTCATCCGGAAGCACTAGGATAACCCAATGAAGAAACCTTGTTCCTGCAAGATTTGCGGAGAAATAGGACACACTAATGAAGAACACAAGGATGGATACCCTCATTGTGACGGAAATGACCCAGCTGAAGAATGCCTAATTGGGCAGGTTACTTGTTTCCTGTGTGAAGGAACTACGCACTACCTTGCTCAATGTCAGATTTACCCCAAGGTACAAGAAATTACCAAGCAACATAAGGAAACCATGAAAGAAGCCCTCGGGGAAAGTTTAGAAGAACCCGTGATGGAGGAAGTTATTGAAGATCCTGATGGTGAAGGCCTAAACAGATTTTTTGCCCAAGCCTGCTACTCATGTGGAGAAGAAGGACATTTTTCGGAGTATTGCATGAAGGAAGGACAAGAGTATCTCGGAGACTTCCCGACAGCAGAAGTGAACTTTGACCCTCAATAAATAGAAGCTCTGATCATTACGGAGAAATCCAGGAAGAGAAAACAAAGGCATCCTCGGAACAACCCAATTTTTGTAGAGAAGGGCCTAAGTCATATCACTTGTTACAGATGCAAGGATTTAGGTCATTATTCTAGCAAATTCCCAACAAGGAAACCAACAACCCAAGGAGCCAAGATAACCACCAGGAAGCCCCTGGATTTGTCTAAAGTCTTTTGTTTACGCTGCAAAGGAGTAGGACATTTTCCCAAAGAATGTTCAGACCGAGGAAAGCTTGAGCAGAGTAGTTGAGATCTTGATATTGGAATAAAGCATGTAATGAATGTGGAATACACTTTTATTTTTGGGGGTGTTGGGTTGAGTTATGAAATGGAAATTGTAATAGCTCATGAAGCAATAAAAGTTGATGTGGTTGGAATCTCATGTGAAATGTTATGAGTTGTTGTTGATTGTGAGTGCCTCTCTCATTATCTCACCCAGACTTAAACCTTGAACCCATGGACAAGTTGATCCCAAACCTTTCCCAAAAAAAGCACATTTCACCCAAGGAAATACATACATTACCCTGAGTACCCCTTATATCTTATACCTGCAGATGACAAGCCTTTATGAGTCTTTTCTCAAGGGCCCGGAAACGATCATGACCTTGACTAGTGATCCGGATTACCCAAAGATCCTGAAGGACATGATGAAGCATATTCATCTTGAAGGAGATGCAGTCTACAAGGGTTATCCTTTCATGGAGAATGGAGTTGAGCTTTGGTACATGGAGTTACACCTCCACCGTGTGAAGTGAGTTTTCCCAAAGACTATGGGTCAATACTTTTTCATTTCTCGAGTACCACGAGCAACATTCTTCGACTCTGTTCGTGAAGCTGCTTTGGAAGCCATACGTCAGATTGGAGAAATACTTGAAGCAATACTCCGTCACAATCAGGAATACCTGAGAGAGGTACATGCAAAGATGATGGAGATGAAGCTAATGGCCACCATGATGACACAGAAGATCAATGATTTCAAGGATCACCTCGAACAATTCCAGTGGGATTGAAGCATCTTCAAGTAGGGCAAATGAATAAACATGGAAGTAATGCTTGACCATACAAAACTATGTGGATGGCAACATTTGTAATAAAGTACTTTTGGTATTTGAATTTTGAGTAGTGATTAAGGATGTAATACATGATTTGACATGAAGAGAGTATGAATTATGGATGCACCAGTACAATTTATTTTTGTGGTAATACCCTGTGAGGACACCTGACCAATGGAAAGGAAAATGTATTCCACAAAGTGGAGTTTGGACAAAATGAGTTGGAGTTTTTTTTTATGATGGTTACCCCAAGAGTATGAAGGAATGAAGTACTATTGGATTTAAAGCAGATGTAATTTTGGAATATGGAACAACAGTAACTCCAAAGATGAGTTAAAGATATACAAGTATTGAAGTGGGCCATAACCCACAGGACCCAGGATTTAAAAGGAACAAGCACAACCTTGTTGTACGAAGAAATTATGGAAGAAGTTGTGATTTCATCAGCGGATGTTCCATAGGAGGTTACGTAAACTCGAGAGTTGTGAAGAAACGATAGAGGTTTTGGTTTGGCTTGCAGGACATACGGATTTACCCAAACGCGGATCATGGAGAAGAGAAGTTCTGGAATGCTTGTGAGTATGCCCAAGTGTTAGAATACGTGATTCGATGTCTGTATATGTAGTAATGGTTCAAGTATAGGAAGGATTGGCCCCCATACCGGAGACTCCTATCATGAACTATCATATGTTGATGGAGAATTAGAGAGCCATGAAAACCTTAGAAGAGTGTCAGCGTGATAAGCCATAAAACCATAGAATGGTAGGATGATGGAACCCTTTACAGGCAACCGTTGCCAATCGTAGGATATACGGTGAGATTCAACCCCGGCCATTTTCCTGCAGGAGAAGCCATAAATTGTTGACGCCAGGAGGTTCCGATAGTTTCATAGTATTGACGACAGACATGTCAGATATGAACATCCACTCTTCGGAAGAACCTCATCAGGACTGAGAGGACACGAGATTTTGAGAAAAGTCATGCCCCGACCGGAAGAGCACAAGTGAAAGAGTTATCCCGAAGAATATGAGAAGACCAACACCATCAACCAAAAGGATGGAGTACATGAGTTATGTCAGAACCATAGCCTTGCTTTTAAGTGAGCACCCCAGACCTCTCTGGTCGATGGATTTGCTGGAAGACCTCCAAACCCTAACATTTTCTTGCTAGCCTCTTCGAATCTCGAGGACGAGATTCATTTTAAATGTGGTAGGTTTGTAACATCCCAAAATTCTAAATTTTGGAATGTTATATTAAATAAATATTTATGATAGTTTGTTTGATTGTTGTGTGACTAATTGTGTCGTGGCATTTGGAAATTTCAGAGGCATTTGAATTTTATTTGAATTTGGATTCAACTTGGCATTCGAAATTTATTTCAAATACCCGTGACAAATACTTGTTTAAAAGTATGAGAGGAGCTAACATGACACTCCAAAAAGTCAGGAGAAATAAATGCCAAAAGTTTTTGAATTCAAATTGGAGTTTATTTGGAATTTATAAAAAATGTTTTTTTAAGTTTGGATTTTGCCTCTGGAAAAATGTACACGGTGTAGGATTTATTTTTCTGAGTTTTTAGATATATATATGTCCTATACAAAAGTAAATTTTTTTCTCTATATATATTTGTTTTTCTGACTTTATTTGAAAAAAAATACGCCTAAGCCGGGCGCCAGGCCAGCGAGCCCAGCCACCCGGGCCACAGCCCACCAGCAGGCGCCAGCCCAGCCGCCCGCGCAGGCCGCCACCAGCGCCGCTCCCCATGGACACTCGATCCCCTCGCTCGCCTGATCTCTTTCCCTCACGTAACCCCTCTCCCTCTCTCCTATTTTTTTCCCTGACCGCTGGGCCCCACTCCTTTTCTTCTTCTTCCCCACGAACTCAGAACGGAAACATATGTGAACACGTACATGACGTCTTTCCGCGTCCGATCTTCATGGAAACCCTATCCCAAGTCAACCCCAGGCCCAACAAATATGTCCTATAAATAGCCATGACTCTCCTCGACCGATTCCATTTGAAAACCCCTTGCCAAGACCCACCATATTGTGCTCTATCACGGTTCCAATCTCGACGCAGAAGCTGCAGTTCATCACCGGATTCCCACGCCGGTAAGCCAACCCAGACCATATTCTTCTACCAATCCAAGTCTCTCGTTGGTGTGCATCTATGTGACATCTTTCCTTCGCTCCTTCTCCATGCCAGAGAGCTACTCCGGGCTTGTACGCCGACACTGGAGCACGGGAGTTCACCGAAGGAACAAGCTCGCCCCGCTCGACGCCGGCGTTCCCGACGACCAACTCCAACACCCCGCGAAGCCCCACTCCAAGCTGCACCCGACCCACTCCTCCACCGCCGCCGAAGCTTGCCGAAGTCACCGCACCACGCCGACGCCCCGCCCCTGTACGCGCACGCACAGTCCATCCTCTCTATACACTCTTCCTTCTCCTGTAGAAAAAAATGGGTTCATTAGATCGGTTTAGTAGATCGCTTTATTTTCATTAGATCGGTTTTAGTTACGGTTTTTTTGTAGCGGTTTAGTACGGATCTGATCAAACCAGCGGATCGGTTTTATTCTATAGAAAAATAAACGCATGTGTACGTATTGTTAAGTTTCGCCCGAGCATTTGGTAGTTACAGATCGCACCCCCCGTAGGCCCAATAGCGCCCATTTTTTTCTCTGTATTTTTGTTTCTATTTTTAAAACAGAAAAGTTTCAGTTTTGTAAATTCTATATCTCTTAGGTTATTTAGATTTTTTTTGATTGATTCTTTTTGCTCTAGTCTGCAAATTTCCTCTAGTTTCTGCATAAAATAATTTTGGCCATGTTTGTAGTTCTAAAAATTGTGTTATTTAAGTTTTAGTCAGATTAGTATTTCTGCTATAAAGTGAGCTAGGATTAATTATTTTTAGTGTTTCTTTTTTTACTGCTTTTTTGACCTTGCCTAGCAGTAGGATTAAATTGGGCATTTATAGATTTTAATAAAATTAGTTTATCACGAAAACAAGCTTGTTTTAGTTTATTTCGTTTTGTTGTTGTTTTCTGTTGTTTTTATTACTTTAAATATTGTTTCCGCCTCTGTTTTATTTTATTTCTGATTAGTTTCTGTAGTTATATAGGGTGAACTTTTATTTACAGAAAAATATAATGTTTATTTCTTTTTCTTGTTTTGTTTTAATCATAACTAGAGTTTAAAAATAGTTTTTAGGTGTTTCTTTTTGCTAGTAAAAGTTTGTGAAAAATACCTTCTGTTATTTTAATAGACACTATATTTCCTTTCCGTTAATTACTTTAGTGTTTTATTTGCTATTAAGTTTTACTTAGGGCAAAACTATATTTGTTGTTTGTAGTAAAGTCTTAGACTTTCCCTAGTAGTTTTCTTTGTTGTTTTATTCAAGGGTTCTTTGGAATTTGTTTGAGTTTTATTATTGAATTTCCTTGTTGTTTTGTTTGTTATTTTGAGTGGTAGAATGATTGCTTATGAGAATTCCATGTTTATTATTATTGATTTCGTCGGAGAGTTGCGTATAGTCTTACCAAGTTTCTGAGAGCGTTATTATTCTTCATCAACTTACCAGGCAAGTTCACTTTGACCATGTTTTTCATACCTATGTTTTATTTTCATGTAGTAGCACCCTTCTAATAATCCCTCCAGTAGTGATATTGATTTCTTGTAGTTGAGTAGAATGCATGAGGTAGGAACCCATCTCCCTATGATCAAGCCCGGGACGTTATATAGTTTTAAGGCTACGCTATAGTAGACGGGGTTTGGTATGAGTGCATGAGAGTGGTGTGAAGAAGGAGGACTCTACGTCAATGGCGACAACTTCATGATGGCATCGGAAAGGACTGCATCTTCAGGACTCCTCAAGATTTCGAGACTCGAGACAAGGATTCAATACACACTACTGGGTGAAGGATGGCTGACGGGCATCCTGGAGAAACCAGTGGATAGCCGGGATGCATGGAGAAGCGCCATGACATCTTGCGGAAAGCTTCAGCCCGGCTCAAAGAGACGGAAGAATACTTCATGCCCGGAAGCTTACCTGTGAAACCACAAGTCACTATGGGCTCTGGCTTGGTTGACCTTAGTGGTGACTCTGGCTGGGACGGTGCTAGCAGATGTAGAACTACGGTAGGATTGAATGAGCATCGGATAGTGGTCAGAGGAACTCTTTAGAAGACCATGTTTCGGTCATCTTGTTCTCAAACACCCTGAAGTGCGAGAACATAAAAGAGGGATCGAATCTTGTGGGTAAAGTGTACAAACCTCTGCAGAGGGTTAACACCTAATCAATTAGCCGTGTCCCCGGTTACGGACAATTTGAGCCTCTGGACTTGGATCTATCTCGGAACTCTCAACACCATACTGATAAATTAATTGTGGGCAACTTATGATGATTTGGGCTATGAGACATCGGTTGGTAGAACCATGTCATGATAGAAAACTCCGTAGTACAGACTCCGGATAAATTCCTTTGTTGTAGGGAAAATAAAACCAGCTTTTACGCAAACAAAACTCAGACCCAGAGCCACAAAGCCATATTGCATATAGAATAGTTTTATCAATCTGCTTTCTCTTATTGTGATCTTGCCCGTACATTGAATGTACTGACCTACACGGCTGCAACGTATCATGTTGCAGGATTTTTCTCTGACGAGTAAGAGTTACATCATAGGGTTACGGTCTACACTCGACCTACCGATGGCATTGATGGGACTCCACACCCGTTTGTTTGTTTCCGTTGTTACTGCTAAGGTATATATCAGTTTTACGTTACATTTACTTGTGATTGCACTTTGATATATACATTGATGTACTATGTGTGCCAGCATACTGATCTAGGTATGGCACAGATACACAGAGGCTTGACCGTCTGAGGTCGGGTTGCAACAAAAGGTGATAATGATAGTGCAAAATACTAGTGGCACTACCGTTTAGGTCATTGTAGGATCGAAAGTATGTCTAGAGGGGGGTGATTAGACTACTTGACAAATTAAAAATCTAACATTTTCCCAATTTTAGTCTTTGGCAGATTTTAGCTATCTTAGCACAAGTCAAGCAATCTTAACACAATTCAAGCAACCATGCAAAGAGTCTATGAGAAGCGGAAAGTAAACCATGCAACTTGCAAGAATGTAAAGGGAAGGGTTTGGAGAATTCAAACGCAATTGGAGACACGGATGTTTTTGTCGTTGTTCCGATAGGTGGTGCTATCGTACATCCACGTTGATGGAGACTTCAACCCACGAAGGGTAACGGTTGCGCGAGTCCACGGAGGGCTCCACCCACGAAGGGTCCACAAAGAAGCAACCTTGTCTATCCCATCATGGCCATCGCCCACCAAGGACTTGCCTCACTAGCGGTAGATCTTCACGAAGTAGGCGATCTCCTTGCCCTTAAAAACTCCTTAGTTGAACTCCACAATCTTGTCGGAGGCTCCCAAGTGACACCTAGCCAATCTAGGAGACACCACTCTCCAAGAAGTAACAAATGGTGTGTTGATGATGAACTCCTTTCTCTTGTGCTTCAAATTATAATCTCCCCAACACTCAACTCTCTCTCACAGGATATGAATTTGGTGGAAAGAAGATTTGAGTGGAAAGCAACGTGAGGAAGGCTAGAGATCAAGATTCATATGGTGGGAATGGAATATCTTGGCCTCAACACATGAGTAGGTGGTTCTCTCTCAGAAAATGTGTATTGGAAGTGTAGGTATGTTCTGATGGCTCTCTCCACGAATGAAGAGTGGGTGGAGGGATATATATAGCCTCCACACAAAAACTAACCGTTACACACAATTTACCAATCTCGGTGAGACCGAATTGAGAAACTCGGTCGGACCGATTTAGCAAACCTAGTGACCGTTAGGATTTTTGGTGGGACTGAGATGCAACTCGGTAGGACCAATATGGTTAGGGTTAGGGCATAACGTAATCTCGGTGTGATCGATTACACAAACTCGGTGGGACCGATTTTGGTAATAAGCTAACCAGAGAGTTGGTCAGGTAAACTCGGTGGGACCGATTTGCTCATTTTGGTGGGACCGAAATGTTACAAAAGGCAATCTCGGTGGGACCGATCGCTCATCTCGGTAGGACCGAAATGTTACGAAGGGAAACAGAGAGATTACAACCCCATCTCAGTGTGACCGAGATCCCTATAGGTGACACCGACTTCCCTAGGGTTTGTGGCAGTGGCTATGACATCTGAACTCGGTGGCGCCGGATAGAAAGAATCGGTGGGGCCGAGTTTGACTTTTGGTTTAGGTCATATGTGGATGTGGGAAGGTAGTTGAGAGTTTTGGAGCATATCACTAAGCACTATGAAGCAAGAACCTCATCAAGCAACACCTCATCCGTCGTTGATAGTATTGGCTTTTCCTATAGACTCATTGTGATCTTGGATCACTAAAATATAAAATGTAGAGTCTTGAGCTTTGAGCTTGAGCCAATCTTTTTGTCCTTAGTATGTTGAGGGGTCCACTTCCCTCATCCATGCCATGCCATTCATTGAGCTTTTTTTGAAATATTAATCTTGGAATAATGTTAGCTCAATGAGCTATATGTTGTTAGGAATTACCAAAACCACCTAGGGATTGTTGCACTTTCAGTCATATTGCTGTAAAGCGCATGAAGAAACTCCATGCTGATGGGCTTTTGGAATCACTTGATGCTTGCGAACCATGCCTCATGGGCAAAATGACTAAGACTCCGTTCTCTGGAACAATGGAGCTAGGAGCAGACTTATTAGAAATAATACATACTGATGTATGCAA
The DNA here is from genome assembly GCF_018294505.1 of Triticum aestivum. NCBI lineage: Eukaryota > Viridiplantae > Streptophyta > Magnoliopsida > Poales > Poaceae > Triticum > Triticum aestivum. The sequence continues at coordinate 215,444,216 of NC_057806.1, forward strand.
TCCAATGAGTGTTTGAGGCTTGCGGTGGGTACCATTATTTTCTGACCTTCACAGATGATTTGAGAAGATATGAGTATATCTACTTAATGGAACACAAGTCTGAAACATTTGAAAAGTTCAAAGAATTTCAGAGTGAAGTGGAGAATCATCGTAATAATAAAATAAAGTTTCTATGTTTTGATCGATGAGAAGAAATATTTGAGTTACGAGTTTGGCCTTTAGTTGAAACAATGTCGAATAGTTTCGCAACTCACGCCACCTGAAACACCACTGTGTAATGGTGTGTCTGAACGTCGTAACCATACTTTATTAGATATGGTGTGATCTATGATATCTCTTACCGATTTACCACTATCATTTTGCGGTTATGCATTAGAGACAACTGCATTCATGTTAAATAGGGCACCTCTAAAAATCCGTTGAGATGACACTGTATGAACTGTGGTTTAGCAAGAAACCTAAGCTGTCATTTCTTAAAGTTTGGGGTTGCGATGCTTATGTGAAAAAGTTTCAGCCTGATAAGCTCAAACCCAAATCGGAGAAGTGCGTCTTCAAAGGATACCCAAAAAGAAACTTGTAACACCCTCAGTGTCATGCTACAGTAATCCCCTATTAATGGTGCCAGGTCACCATGCTTACTGAGCTAATTATCACTTGATGAAAAATCAAAGTCAAATTCAAATTCAAATTATAAGGGCAATTCAAAATTTCTCAAACATGAAACAAAATGTTCATCATGTGCCAAATATTCCACAACTAATATTGGTGGTGAACCAACATTTTTGCAAAGGGTTTAAGTGGCCTAAACTACTTAAAACAGTGACCTAAGCAATAAATTAAATGCCCTTTTTAATTTATAAAATTGGCAACTATTCCAAAAGCCTCCCAACCTTTTTGAGGCAATGCACTTTAATTCTTTGAAATTGTTTTGGCCAGTGGCATAATTTTGCAAAGTCATTTGTGGCTAAAAGAAAATGCAAAAGCTGCTGGGAAAGAAAAGGAAAAACAACAAAAAGAAAAAAAAGGGAGAAGTAGAGGGGAGAGAGAGGCCCTCTACCTCACTCAGGCTTCGGCCCACCCGAGCCAGCTGGCCCAACAGGCCGGCCCATACCCCCCTGGGCCGTCGCTCTCCCCCTTCCCCTGTTCAACCGACCGAGGGCGCGCGCCCGCGCGTCGCCGCCGGACCACCTCGCCGTCGACGGGAGGGGATAAGGCCGCCCCGACGCCTCGGCCCCCTCGCCTCCCACTTGCCCACTTGTCCCCTTTCTCTCTCTCTTCTCTCGCCCACGCGCTCACTCCGCCCCTCCTCTCCTCCAGATCCGCGGCCCAAGCACAGTCGCCCGCCCTCCGTCGTTGTCGCGGCCACCGGCGGCCCCGCGCCCGCTGACCTTGACGGTGAGCTCTGCCGTCGTCCTCTCCATCGACCGGTGGCCTCAGCTGGAGTTGGGGAGCACCGAAGCGCCGGATCCCTTTCGTCCACGTCTCCGGTCGTCGCCGCCCTTCTTCGTCTCCGGCGCCGTCTCTGCTGCTACTAAGCCTCCGAGGGCCACCATGCGTGCCGCAAGGTGAGCCCCTTTTCCTCCCCCCCTCTCTTTTTCTCCCGTACGCGCCCAGAATGGCTGGACCCGCCATGGCCAAGCCGAGCTCCGCCGACGAGCTCGTTGCCGTTGTTGTGACCGTCGACACGCTCGCCTGAGCTCACAGTTGTGCTCCTGGGGTTCCCAAGAGCCCAACGCGCACGCGCATGCTCCCTCCCGTGCCTCCTAGCATCGTCCCCGATGAGCTCCGGAATGCATCGCCGCGGAGCTCGCCGCCGGCGAGGCTCCGGTGACCTTTTGGTCACGGGCTCAAGCCCGTTGGACTCGCCGCACCACGGGGATCCTCCCCAGCCCTTCCTTTCGTTCCGTAGCACGCTGCTTCGCCTTCGCCATCACACGCCCGAAGCTCGTCGCCGCCTTTCCGTCGCCGGCGATGCTCCGGTCGTCCCCGACGCCAGTCATCGTCACCATTGTGTGCACGGAGCCGGGCTGCGCCCTTAGGTCCAAGCCGTAGGTCCGGAGGACCCCAGTAGCGTGGCTCCGGCCAACTCCGGCGAGGCGCCGCCGTCGCCTTGGTCGCCGGAGCCCTCCCCGGCGCAGCCACCAACATGGATGCGTGGGCCCCATAACCTGAGTCACTGACGCTGGGCCCCACGGGTCCCTGTTGACTGGTTTGACCAGTCAACATGCTGACTGGGCTTCTCTGTGACACTGACGCGCGGGCCCCACCACGTAATTAGATTAACTAAACCGGTTTTATAAATAAAACTAATTAGTTAACCTAACCAGTCACTGACATGTGGGGCCCAGTAGCTAAATAACCCCAGTTTAGTTCGAAATAAACTCTGTTACGTAAGAGAGGCTGACTGGTGGGACCTATTGGTCAGTTTGACCAGTCAGCGGGTCTGTTGACTTGCTGATGTCAGCATGGCATCATGTTGACGTCATATTCCTTTTCTGTTAATTTAAATAATTTCCGAATATTAATAAAACTTTAAAAATTCATAGAAAATAAACCGTAACTCGGATGAAAATGTTTTCTATATGAAAGTTGCTCAGAAAAATCCAACGAATCCGAATATGCTGTCTGTTCATCTGTCACATGCCCCTAGCATGCTGAACATGGAACTTTCCCCCTCCGGTCACCTGTCTGACACAGGTCCGGAACCGGAAACACCTTCCCGGTTGATTTCCCCCTTCACCTATAACGTCTAGGACCGCGTTAGAGCACGCTTAGCGCTACGTATCGTCATGTCATGCTTAGTGTTACCTCTGTTTGCTATGTATTTACTGTTTCTTCCCCCTCTTCTCTCCGGTTGACCCCGAGGCCGCTGATGCCCCGGTGATTGACTACGTCGTCGACAACGACCCCTCCTTGCCAGAGCAACCAGGCAAGCCCCCCCTTTTGATCATCCCGATATCGCCCATTCCTTTCTCTCATGCTTGCATTAGATTTTGCTACTGTTATTGTATGCTCCTATTCTGATGCATAGCCTGCTTTTGTACCTGTTATTGTACCTTACCTGCATATCCTAAATTGCTTAGTATAGGTTGGTTAGTGATCCATCAGTGACCCCCACCTTGTCCTTGTTGCCCCTGCTTCATCATTGAAGACCCGATCAACGGGATTGAAGACCAGGCCCCGGCACCGCACATCACTTTCCCCTTAGTTGCTCGACACTGCTGGGTTACTATCGAGTGCCGAGGGTGAGACCTCTACAGCACTTCTGATGTTAACCTGTAGTGTAGCTATTCGGTCGTGGTCATCGAGGGTGATTTCCTCCTTAACCACTTCCGATACGGCTCTGTCGTGCAACCCCTCAAGTGTGAACCTCGAGGGTGATTCCTCTACGTTCACCTTGATGATTACATTGAGTGGAACCCACCGGGGGTGATTCCTTGGGTTTTCCTCTTGATGTTTGGACACACGGATACTTGGACTTTACAACTGTTACTTGGAAAGTGATGTGGAGACGGGTTGACCTGGAAGGTGCCCGTGAGATAATTACGAGGCGTGGCCGGGCATTCTTAGCCCTTGCCGCAAGTCCTCGAGACGGGGCAACGGGGTCACCTCTTTCGTGAGTCTCTGCTTGTTACCGCGCGTTCCTAATCCACTATGATTTGTATATTTGATCCGAGGGGCCTCTGGCCTGATAGCACTAACCATCACGTGGGCATAGTATGGGCGTTCTGCGTCATATACATCAGCCAAAGCTTAATAGACGTCAGCGACTGAGTGGCGCGCGCCGGGTTGGACTGCGCAAGCGCCTGCCTTGTTGAAGGAGGTAGCTAGGTCTGCTCACCGGCCGCGTACGCAACGTGCAGGAGTTTCCGGGGAGATGACCCATGACCCCTGGGGGCATAGGTTTAGTCCGGCGTGCTGACCTCTCTGTTAAGTCTAGGTCGGGTTGCGGCATATTGTTTGGCCGAGGCCGGGCATGACCCAAGAAAGTGTGTCCGGCCGGAGTTAATCAAGCGTGGTGGGTAAGTTGGTGCACCCCTGCAGGGAAGAACTAATCTATGCATAGCCTGTCCTACGATAACGGACACTTGGAGTTGTATCCCGATCGATACAACTAGAACTGGATACTTGTGATGAGAACTGGATGGTGATGAGTAATGGATTGTGATGGTAACTGGATAGTATGGCTCTGGGATTTCTTTCTCGCAGGGAGTCGAGAAAGGATCTCCGGCCGAGGTTGATAACACCACTGCTACTTTACTTTATGCTACTCTACTCCATCCTGTTGCTGCAAGATGGTGGGTTCGAGAAGATGCTAGTCTTCGATAGGACTAGGCCTTCCCTCTATTCTGGCATTTCTGCAGCCCAGTCCACATATACAGCCTTCCTTTGATAATGTTGCATATGTAGTGTAGATCCTTGCTTGCGAGTACTTTGGATGAGTACTCACGGTTGCTTTGCTCCCCCTTTTCCCCCTTCTTTCTTCTTTCTGGTTGTTGCAACCAGATGGTGGAGTCCAGGAGCCAGATGCCACCTTTGACGACGGCTGCTACCCCGAGGGTGCCTACTACCACGTGACGGACGCCGACGACCAAGAGTAGTTAGGAGGCTCCCAGGCAGGAGGCCTTGCCTTTTCGATCGTAGATGCTTTTGTGCTAGCCTTCTTAAGGCAAACTTGTTTAACTTATGTCTGTACTCAGATATTGTTGCTTCCGCTGACTCGTTTGTATTCAAGCTGATGTATTCGAGCCCTCGAGGCCCCTGGCTTGTAATATAAAGCTTGTATTATTTTAATTTGTGTCTAGAGTTGTGTTGTGATATCTTCCCGTGAGTCCTTGATCTTGATCGTACACATTTGCGTGTATGATTAGTGTACGATTGAATCGAGGCTGTCACAAGTTGGTATCAGAGCCAACTGCCTGTAGGTAGCCCCCTTTCCAACTCCTTGGCCGAAGTTGAGTCTAGTCACTGAAAACTTTTACTAACATTGGCTGTGTGGCTTACGGGCCCACGTCGCCATTGGGTGATATTAGGATCTTTTATTTCTCGTCTATGCTCTGGGACTCTGATCTCTCTTCTATTTGGGTTAAACATTTTACTAACTCTGACATTAGGTTCTTGTACCCGCTTCCTCCCAGAGAGCCCCGACATTACCAATGATCGCTTGCTTTGCCAGAAGATTTTGCAGATACTCCTCGATGTTTCTCAATACCCTGTGCCCACTGCCTTGCAGTTCCTGACCACCGGTAATCCCCTTGAATAACATCCTTGCCGCTTGTACCTTCATCCCTAGTTGCTCCTGATATTACAAGATGCCCCGAAATTCTCTATTGTTTCAAGAATCCTTTGAGCTTAATGCCTTGCAGTTCTTGCCCCATGAATACCCCCCTTCGAATAATTCCTTGCACTCACCGAGGATCAGTTCATCCTCAGTTGTTCGTGTGATTCACAAAATACTTCGAAATACTATTTGATCTTCCGAAAATCCTCTACAACCTGTTGCTCTTGGAATTCTTGCATACTTGCTTTCTGGTTAATTCCATTTGTCTAGCGATATTCGTTAAAATCCTTTGGGATTAACATTCTGATCCTGTTGATTCAGCATGTGTGCGAATACTCACAATCATCAATTAATCCTTGGAAATTTTCTTTCCGGCTCAGACATCCTTCCAGATATGAGCTGGTTCTTGCCCAATCTAGATTTGATTGGGTGCACCTCTAAGTCTATTCAAACTATTCATCTTTTGATCAGAGCCTCTGCTTCTGATCCTTCGTCTTGAAATCATAATTCCTTTGTACCCAAGCATCGAATCATTCAGACGTTTCTATAAGCTGATGCCTTTGCATCCCCTTCTTCATTTTGATTGATTACCAATAATCACATCAACTCTGTCATGAATCGCCGGATCTATTGCTGGGTTGTTATCCAACAGTGTCCCTCACATCCCAATCTTGTGAGTTTTTCCCTGATACATAATACATTTGGTAAATTGTATCATCTGCTCTGACTTTGATACTCTGCTTTCGAACTCATATTTGCTTGGTTGATGGTTGTATAGATTCGTAAAAATGCCCCGATGGGTTGAACTTATGCCTTCCATAATCCTATGGACCCGAGAGTTCTCACGAGTCTTACTCTTCTGGTACTTCGCCGGATAAATCTTCTACACTACAATTTCTTCGAAAACGAGGAGTGAATGAAAGGTTATGCATTGAAGAAGTGGGAGTCGACCTTGAACCCCTGTGTTCATGCCCATGGACCCGATGTAGAACTTACCGTGGAAGCTGCTCGTAAATATGATTACCCCTTTTTATAAGTTCATCTTGTATCGGTGGTTTGATCATTCGTAACCGTGGTTCCGACCATATTTTCTCCTTAACTCCATTCCCGGACAAGTTAAAATACTTGTCTTCTGCAGATCATTTCATATGTCTAACCTCTATTTTTGATCTACCTCAAGTATTGCCCCTTGTTATCTCAAGTATATTGTGTCATTGCACTACCACTTGTGAATTCTCATTGGAATGATACACCATCACATCATTCCTAGCTTGATCGGTTATATCATTATCATGCTAAATTTTAATTGTGCTACCAGGTCCTTTTCGGAGCACAATTTTCGACGACGAGCTAAGCTTATGTCGATCTTCCTCGTCATACCATTTTGCCATGAATAACAAGCTTGCTTTCGAGTTTGTGTCGTACTCGTGATTCAATTAACCTTACACTTCATCATTTCTTTTGCTTAATGTCGTCGTTGATCGATTACATCTTCATGAAACCTCTCGACAAATGTGTCGTGATCATCATCATCATTCCAAACTTTTCTAGGATATCAACCGAATTCATGATGAGTAATAACATCCTTACCCCCCTCGATGAATTATTGCTGAGCCCGTGGGCCCCATCCTCATCTTCTCCTTGTTAAAATTGTATGACTTATTTTATAAGTTGTTCCGATGGATCCTTGTGTATCCGAAGTCTGACATTTCCCCGATGGCCATGTCAACACTATCCCGAAGCATGTGTGTGGTACTCCGATCATCAACAAGAACATTGGGAGCGCAATGCTAACTGTTCTTGATCAATTATCCAAACACGTTGTATGGGTAAACCTCATAAATTCCTTGCCCCTTTGTCTAAACGGCTTAATACTTGAAGCCCTATCATGCTCTGCCTTTCCTTGGGAAAGTTATACTCTAACACTTGGGTATAAACATCTTTCATTTTCATTAGTCTGGTTATCATAATAATCACATTTTCCTTTCCATTGTTTTGTTTCACCTTTCTTGTCATCTAACTTGTCTAAGCAGAGATAAATCCCTGCTTAAGTAAGCACCTCGGTGTACAACTCTGGCAGTAAGACCCTGTTACTATTGTTGATGACATTCCGGTAACCACCGATGGACGAGAACTTTGCTTATTGGTCCGCCTCGTATTACGAGCAGGAAAATGGTTCTCTTCGTCCCTCGCCCTTGGTACCAACGCTGTTGCCAACATAATTGGCAGGCTATCCTTTGACCTGCCTTGCTATCATGGCCGTGCAAAATTTTAACGCCTTCCTGCTTTTAACCCACACGGTGGGCCCATAACCCACAGTTCCACATGATCGAAACCTGACTCTCCTGTATATCTTTGATTCCGAAACATTCTTGCATTTGGCTTCGTATCATGTCACGAGCCACCCCCCCCCCCGAGGGATGATCTATTCCTGATGCTCTGAAACCCCTTCTCACACTCTGTTCAGGTATCGGTCGATTGTCCATCCGCGTGAAACTTCTTATTGTACCTTCATATTTTGCTCTCGACGTTATTCTTAAATTTCAACTCGAGAGATACTTCTGTCACATTACCTCCATTGTTCACCAAACAATTAAACCCATAAGGGTCAGTTCTCCAGGAATTACTCTTTTCTTCCCCACTTAAATCTCGGGACGAGATTTCTTGTAGTGGAGGAGATTTGTAACACCCTCAGTGTCATGCTACAGTAATCCCCTATTAATGGTGCCAGGTCACCATGCTTACTGAGCTAATTATCACTTGATGAAAAATCAAAGTCAAATTCAAATTCAAATTATAAGGGGAATTCAAAATTTCTCAAACATGAAACAAAATGTTCATCATGTGCCAAATATTCCACAACTAATATTGGTGGTGAACCAACATTTTTGCAAAGGGTTTAAGTGGCCTAAACTACTTAAAACAGTGACCTAAGCAATAAATTAAATGCCCTTTTTAATTTATAAAATTGGCAACTATTCCAAAAGCCTCCCAACCTTTTTGAGGCAATGCACTTTAATTCTTTGAAATTGTTTTGGCCAGTGGCATAATTTTGCAAAGTCATTTGTGGCTAAAAGAAAATGCAAAAGCTGCTGGGAAAGAAAAGGAAAAACAACAAAAAAAAGGGAGAAGTAGAGGGGAGAGAGAGGCCCTCTGCCTCACTCAGGCTTCGGCCCACCCGAGCCAGCTGGCCCAACAGGCCGGCCCACACCCCCCTGGGCCGTCGCTCTCCCCCTTCCCTTGTTCAACCGACCGAGGGCGCGCGCCCGCGCGTCGCCGCCGGACCACCTCGCCGTCGACGGGAGGGGATAAGGCCGCCCCGACGCCTCGGCCCCCTCGCCTCCCACTTTCCCACTTGTCCCCTTTCTCTCTCTCTTCTCTCGCCCACGCGCTCGCTCCGCCCCTCCTCTCCTCCAGATCCGCGGCCCAAGCACAGTCGCCCGCCCTCCGTCGTTGTCGCGGCCACCGGCGGCCCCGCGCCCGCTGACCTTGACGGTGAGCTCTCTCGTCGTCCTCTCCATCGACCGGTGGCCTCAGCTGGAGTTGGGGAGCACCGAAGCGCCGGATCCCTTTCGTCCACGTCTCCGGTCGTCGCCGCCCTTCTTTGTCTCCGGCGCCGTCTCTGCTGCTACTAAGCCTCCGAGGGCCACCGTGCGTGCCGCAAGGTGAGCCCCTTTTCCTTCCCCCCTCTCTTTTGCTCCCGTACGCGCCCAGAACGGCTGGACCCGCCATGGCCAAGCCGAGCTCCGCCGACGAGCTCGTTGCCGTTGTTGTGACCGTCGACACGCTCGCCTGAGCTCACAGTTGTGCTCCTGGGGTTCCCAAGAGCCCAACGCGCACGCGCACGCTCCCTCCCGTGCCTCCTAGCATCGTCCCCGATGAGCTCCGGAATGCATCACCGCGGAGCTCGCCGCCGGCGAGGCTCCGGTGACCTTTTGGTCACGGGCTCAAGCCCGTTGGACTCGCCGCACCACGGGGATCCTCCCCAGCCCTTCCTTTCGTTCCGTAGCATGCTGCTTCGCCTTGGCCATCACACGCCCGAAGCTCGTCGCCGCCTTTTCGTCGCCGGCGATGCTCCGGTCGTCCCCGACGCCAGTCATCGTCACCATTGTGTGCGCGGTGCCGGGCCGCGCCCTTAGGTCCAAGCCGTAGGTCCGGAGGCCCCCTGTAGCACGGCTCCGGCCAACTCCGGCGAGGCGCCGCCGTCGCCTTGGTCGCCGGAGCCCTCCCCGGCGCAGCCACCAACATGGATGCGTGGGCCCCATCACCTGAGTCACTGACGCTGGGCCCCACGGGTCCCTGTTGACTGGTTTGACCAATCTACATGCTGACTGGGCTTATCTGTGACACTGACGTGCAGGCCCCACCACGTAATTAGATTAACTAAATCGGTTTTATAAATGAAACTAATTAGTTAACCTAACCAGTCACTGACATGTGGGGCCCAGTAGCTAAATAACCCCAGTTTAGTTCGAAATAAACTCTGTTACGTAAGAGAGGCTGACTGGTGGGACCTATTGGTCAGTTTGACCAGTCAGCAGGTCTGTTGACTTGCTGATGTCAGCATGGCGTCATGCTGACGTCATATTCCTTTTCTGTTAATTTAAATAATTTCCGAATATTAATAAAACTTTAAAAATTCATAGAAAATAAACCGTAACTCGGATGAAAATGTTTTCTATATGAAAGTTGCTCAGAAAAATCCAACGAATCCGAATATGCGGCCCGTTCATCTGTCACATGCCCCTAGCATGCTGAACATGGAACTTTCCCCCTCCGGTCACCTGTCTGACACAGGTCCGGAACCGGAAACACCTTCCCGGTTGATTTCCCCCTTCACCTATAACGTCTAGGACCGCGTTAGAGCACGCTTAGCGCTAAGTATCGTCATGTCATGCTTAGTGTTACCTGTGTTTGCTATGTATTTACTGTTTCTTCCCCCTCTTCTCTCCGGCTGACCCCGAGGCCGCTGATGCCCCGGTGATTGACTACGTCGTCGACAACGACCCCTCCTTGCCAGAGCAACCAGGCAAGCCCCCCCTTTTGATCATCCCGATATCGCCCATTCCTTTCTCTCATGCTTGCATTAGATTTTGCTACTGTTATTGTATGCTCCTATTCTGATGCATAGCCTGCTTTTGTACCTGTTATTGTACCTTACCTGCTTATCCTAAATTGCTTAGTATAGGTTGGTTAGTGATCCATCAGTGACCCCCACCTTGTCCTTGTTGCCCCTGCTTCATCATTGAAGACCCGATCAACGGGATTGAAGACCAGGCCCCGGCACCGCACATCACTTTCCCCTTAGTTGCTCGACACTGCTGGGTTACTATCGAGTGCCGAGGGTGAGACCTCTAAAGCACTTCTGATGTTAACCTGTAGTGTAGCTATTCGGTCGTGGTCATCGAGGGTGATTTCCTCCTTAACCACTTCCGATACGGCTCTGTCGTGCAACCCCTCAAGTGTGAACCTCGAGGGTGATTCCTCTACGTTCACCTTGATGATTACATTGAGTGGAACCCACCGGGGGTGATTCCTTGGGTTTTCCTCTTGATGTTTGGACACACGGATACTTGGACTTTACAACTGTTACTTGGAAAGTGATGTGGAGACGGGTTGACCTGGAAGGTGCCCGTGAGATAATTACGAGGCGTGGCCGGGCATTCTTAGCCCTTGCCGCAAGTCCTCGAGACGGGGCAACGGGGTCACCTCTTTCGTGAGTCTCTGCTTGTTACCGCGCGTTCCTAATCCACTACGATTTGGATATTTGATCCGAGGGGCCTCTAGCCTGATAGCACTAACCATCACGTGGGCATAGTATGGGCGTTCTGCGTCGTATACATCAGCCAAAGCTTAATAGACGTCAGCGAGTGAGTGGCGCGCGCCGGGTTGGACTGCGCAAGCGCCTGCCTTGTTGAAGGAGGTAGCTAGGTCTGCTCACTGGCCGCGTACGCAACGTGCAGGAGTTTCCGGGGAGATGGCCCATGACCCCTGGGGGCATAGGTTTAGTCTGGCGTGCTGACCTCTCTGTTAAGTCTAAGTCGGGTTGCGGCGTATTGTTTGGCCGAGGCCGGGCATGACCCAGGAAAGTGTGTCCGGCCGGAGTTAATCAAGCGTGGTGGGTAAGTTGGTGCACCCCTGCAGGGAAGAACTAATCTATGCATAGCCTGTCCTACGGTAACGGACACTTGGAGTTGTATCCTGATCGATACAACTAGAACTGGATACTTGTGATGAGAACTGGATGGTGATGAGTAATGGATTGTGATGGTAACTAGATAGTATGGCTCTGGGATTTCTTTCTCGCAGGGAGTCGAGAAAGGATCTCCGGCCGAGGTTGATAACACCACTGCTACTTTACTTTATGCTACTCTACTCCCTCCTGTTGCTGCAAGATGGTTGGTTCGAGAAGATGCTAGTCTTCGATAGGACTAGGCCTTCCCTCTATTCTGGCATTTCTGCAGCCCAGTCCACATATACAGCCTTCCTTTGATAATGTTGCATATGTAGTGTAGATCCTTGCTTGCGAGTACTTTGGATGAGTACTCACGGTTGCTTTGCTCCCCCTTTTCCCCCTTCTTTCTTCTTTTTGGTTGTTGCAACCAGATGGTGGAGTCCAGGAGCCAGATGCCACCTTTAACGACGGCTGCTACCCCGAGGGTGCCTACTACCACGTGACGGACGTCGACGACCAAGAGTAGTTAGGAGGCTCCTAGGCAGGAGGCCTTTCCTTTTCGATCGTAGATGCTTTTGTGCTAGCCTTCTTAAGGCAAACTTGTTTAACTTATGTCTGTACTCAGATATTGTTGCTTCCGCTGACTCGTTTGTATTCAAGCTGATGTATTCGAGCCCTCGAGGCCCCTGGCTTGTAATATAAAGCTTGTATTATTTTAATTTGTGTCTAGAGTTGTGTTGTGATATCTTCCCGTGAGTCCTTGATCTTGATCGTACACATTTGCGTGTATGATTAGTGTACGATTGAATCGAGGGTGTCACAAAACTGTTGGGTACACCTTCTATCACAGCTCCGAAGGTAAGATCTCTTTTGCTAAGAGTGGATCCTTTCTAGAGAAGGAGTTTCTCTCGAAAGAAGTGAGTCAGAGGAAAGTAGAACTTGATGAGGTAATTGTACCTTCTCCCGAACTGGAAAGTAGTTCATCACAGAAATCAGTAAAACTGATGCCTACACCAATTAGTGAGGAAGTTAATGATGATGATCATGAAACTTCAGATCAAGTTACTACCGAACCTCCTAGGTCAACCAGAGTACATTCCGCACCATAGTAGTATGGTAATCATGTTCTGGAAGTCATGTTACTAGACCATGACGAACCTACGAACTATGAGGAAGCGATGATGAGCCCAGATTCTGCGAAATGGCTTAAGGCCATGAAATTTGAGATGGGATCCATGTATGAGAACAAAGTATGGACTTTGATTGACTTGCCCGATGATCGGTGAGCCATTCAGAATAAATGGATCTTCAAGAGGAAGATGGACGCTGATAGTAGTGTTACTATCTACAAAGCTCGAATTGTTGCAAAAGGTTTTCGACAAGTTCAAGGTGTTGACTACGATGAGATTTTCTCACTCGTATCGATGCTTAAAAGTATATCTGAATCATGCTAGCAGTTTCCGCATTTTATGAAATCTGGCAAATGGATATCAAAACTACATTCCTCAATGGATTTATTAAAGAAGAGTTTTATATGATGCAACCAGAAGGTTTTGTCAATCCTAAAGGTGTTAACAAAGTGTGCAAGCTCCAGCGATCCATCTATGGACTGGTGCAAGCATCTCGGAGTTGGAATATATGCTTTGATGAGTTGATCAAAGCATATCGTTTTATACAGACTTTTGGAGAAGCCTGTATTTACAAGAAAGTGAGTGGGAGCTCTGTAGCTGTAGCGATCCGACCTCGGACGATCAAATCTCTGTGCATAAGTGTCATCCCTGGATCGTTAATGCTGACACAAACAATACTGGAAGGATTTGTAACAGAGTTCAATCACACACTTATTACATCGAATGTCTCAAAAGAGAACTTATTACAATAATCTGGCTAAAGGCCATCTAAATAAGATAATAGTGGAAGGCTTGGAAGATAAAGCGAGTCCATCAACTCCAACGGCATAGCTGAGTGCATGACAATGACCTAGCGCACATTACTCTTTGTCTGTAAAGTCTGCAACATAATACATTGCAGCCTGAAACGGGTCAGCACATGGAATATGCTGGCAGAATAACACTGTAGAGCAATGAACAAGTAGCAGCTATAACTATATGCATATTTGGCTGGTGGAGGCTCTATTGTTATTTTTGCAGAAAGGTAATTTTCCCCTACAACAAAGGAATATATTTTATTTAACTACAAACTTTGTTGAAAACATTGAGAATGGTAACCCCATCTCAATCCCAATTAGGGTAATCATTAACCCAACAAATTAATTAGAGTAAAGTGATGAGATCAACAATATAATTCAAGTACCAGATACTCAAGATGTCCATAACCAGGGACACGACTAATCATGATTAGTTTGTACACTCTGGAGAGGTTTGTGCACTTTTCCCCACAAGACTCGATCTCCTCTGTTGGATTTCTCGCACTACATGGTGTTTGAGAAACAGATGACTGAGACACAGTCTTTCAGAACCGTTAGCTCTTTACGACGGGTAGACCGTACCACCTACATCCCCTACATCTGCTAGTCTGCCACTGAAAGAGGTCACACAACATACTCAACTATGCCAGAGCCCATAATGGCTTGTGGCTGCACATGAAATTTCCAGCATGAATAACATAGTGATCCCTTTGAGCCTAGGTGGCATTCCATTAGGATGATCACACGGATTCCCCGAGATCTCCTTCGACAACACTAGATTGCCCCAGGTGCCCACAAACAATCCACCCAGATGTGTGTTAAAGTAGCCACCTTAAGTAAACTCTTATTTAACAATAATTCTCACAACTGTCATGAAAACACTCACCCAAACCATGTCTACGAGCATAGCAGAGCATAAGCATAACTTAGAAGTAACTCCCAGGGTTTGAAATAAAAGGGCAATAGGTACTACCTCAACATCTACTTCCCAAAACCCACAAGTTAAAAAGATCCTACTCATGCATTGTTCGAGGGTTCGAAACTAATGCATAAAAACTGGGTAATAAAGGGGTATGATCAAAGTGTTACTTTCCTTGCTAACGATCTGAAAACCCTAGTGAAAATAGGTGCAAGGGTAAAACTCATATGAGAAATTCCAAACGGAAAATTCAACTGAAGTGCTTCGATACGCAAAAAGAATCAATCAAACCGGAGCTACGAAACTCAAATTGCGGTCAAAAGAAGTTCAAATTCAGATCTGCTTGCAACCAAATTTTAATTTATCAAAACCATGCTCAAGTTGGTTAACTGGAAAGAGGGGATCGAGACGAAAATTTTCGCGTTGGTTTCACTGGTTTTGGACGAACGATTAAGAAGTTGCAGGCGTTTGAAAATCAGGGGCTAAACTGTAATAAAAATAATCATGGATAGGTCCCTGGCTGAATAAAATAAAAAGAAAAGACTAACGATCAAACATTTATTATCAGATACAAATGAACGAACGCGTTCGTGAACAGAGGCGTTCGGGTGAACGTCCGCTAAATAGCAAAACCGAAGAAAAACCGATCTAACCGATCCAAAGAGGAAAAAAATAGGCGACGACGGCGTTTTTTACTGGTTCTTCAAAAAAAATCAGAGGTGGCGAGGCGGGGCTCTAGAGGGGCCACGGCTTGGGCGGCAGTGGTGCGGCGTCGGCGTCGTGGGGCGACGGCGGTGGTGCGGCAAGCGGCTGCGGTGGCGGCGGCTGCTGCTGCTGCGGAGGCGGTGGGCGGCGGTGGTGCGGCGAGAGGGGGCCGGGGCTTCGTCTTTTAAAGCCTCGGGGGGTGGCTTGCGCAAGGGGCCGGCCCGAGGCGGAGTCTGGTTCGAACTCCCCCTCGGCATCCGTGCCAAGCACGGCGGCGCGCGGGAGGAAGGCGGCAGTGGCTTGGGCTCCGGCCTGCTCGGCTGGGCCTTCGGCCCAGTCGGGCGGGAACTTTTAAAAAAAAAATTCACTGAAACAAAAATCCTAATAAAATATAAAAAAAATCCTAAAATTGCCAAAACAATTTTCACCGCCTAACTAAAATATTTAGAACAAAGTGCACATTTTTCTGGCCTAAAAATGCAATTTTTAAAAATGCATATTTTCTAATTCAAATAAAATCTCAAATAAAAATCCAAATAAAATATTTATTTGATTTTAAATTTTTTCCTCTAATATTACTCACATTTTGAAGAAGTCATATTATCTTCTCTCTTTTATTTTTAATACCAGAAATATTCGGAGAGGAAAATATTAAAACCAAAACGATCCTTTTTTCAAATTCGAGAAAATTCAAATATGAAAATAAATAAAATCCCCAACTCTCTCCTTGGGTCCTTGAGTTGCTTAGGATTTAAAGGATCAAAACCAAAATGCAAATAAAATATGATATGCATATGATGACCTATGTATAACATCCAATTTGAAAATTGGGATGTTACAAACCTACCCCCCATAAGATGAATCTCGCCCTCGAGATTCGGGATGGCTAGGAAATAGGTGTGGGTGGTCCTTCCGTAGGTCTTCTTCTCGTTCCCAGGTGGCTTCATCCTCGGTATGGTGGCTCCACTGAACTTTGCAAAACTTGATAACCTTGTTGCGTGTAACTCGGTTGGCAAACTTGAGGATATTGACTGGTTTCTCCTCGTAGGTCAGATCACTCTCCAACTGAATTGCTTCCAGTGGCACTGTATCCCTCGGAGGAATATTGGCCATCTCTGCATGGCACTTCTTCAACTGGGAAACATGAAACACATCATGAACTCCTGACAGTCCTTTGGGTAACTCCAACTTGTAGGCAACTTCTCCCATACGTTCCAACACTCGATATGGTCCTACAAATCTTGAGGCTAACTTTCCCTTAACTCCAAAGCGTTTAACACCTTGCAGTGGTGACACACGAAGATATGCTCGGTCTCCAATATCATAGACTACCTCCTTATGTTTGGTGTCGGCATAACTCTTCTGCCTGGACTGAGCTACCTTTAGTCTATCTCGAGTCAACTTAACCTTCTCTTCAGACTCTTTGATCAAATCTGGTCCAAACAACTGACGGTCTTCAATTTCATCCCACATTAACGGTGTTCTGCACCTCCTTCATACAAAGCTTCGAAAGGTGCCATCTTCAAACTATCCTGATAACTGTTATTGTATGAGAACTCTGCGTAAGGTAAATTCTCATCCCAACTAGATCCATAATCTAGCGCACAAGCTCTCAACATGTCCTCCAGAATCCGATTGACTCTCTCGGTCTGTCCATCTGTCTATGGATGAAAGTCTATACTGAACTCTAGCCTAGTACCCAAGGTCTGGTGCAATTGATTCCAAAACTTCGAGGTAAACTGTGTCCCTCTATCTGATATGATGGACCTCGGAACTCCATGCATACATACGATCCTGGTCATATACATCTTGTCCAACTTCGCGTTTGTATAGGTTTTTTTCATTGGAATAAAGTGAGCTACCTTGGTTAAGCGATCAACTACTACCCAGATTGAATCATATCTCGATCGGGTCCTAGGTAATCCGGTGATAAAATCCATGCCAAGCTTGTCCCACTTCCATTCAGGTATCGGCATAGGCTGTAATAATCCTGCTGGCTTCTGATGTTCTTCCTTCACTCTCTAACATACATCGCATACTACTACATACTCGGCAATATCCTTCTTCATACCCGTCCAGCAGAAATGCTCCTTCAAATCCAAATACATCTTGGTGTTTCCGGGGTGAATCGAGTATGGTGAGTCATGAGCTTCCTGAAGTATTAACTTCCTGATCTCTGCGCTATTGGGTACATAAACATGATCCTCAAACCATAAAGTTTCGTGCTCATCCTCTCGAAAACCTTTGGCTTTTCCTTTGCTCATCTTCTCCTTAATCTCAGCAATTTCCTTATCATCCTTCTGAGCTTCTCGAATCCTTCCTAATAACGTAGACTGAACCTCCATTGCTGCCACAAAACCTCTTGGAACTATCTCCAAACGAAGCTCCTTGAGATTCTCGACTAATTCCTGCGGTAATCCCCCGCTTACGAGGGTATTGACATAACTCTTCTAGCTCAAAGCGTCTGCTACTACATTGGCCTTTCCTCGATGATAGTGTAGCTTCATATCATAATCCTTTATGAGCTCCAACCATCTCCTCTGCCTGAGATTTAGCTCCTTCTGCGTGAAAATGTACTTCAAACTCTTGTGATCCATGTACACATCACATCTGTTTCCAATCAGAAAATGTCTCCAAGTCCTGAGCGCATGCACTATGGCTACTAACTCCAATCATCTGTGGCATAATTCAACTCATGAGGTCGAAGCTGATGTGAGGCATATGAAACAACTCTTCCATCTTGCATCAGTACACCTCCAAGTCCTAAGCGAGAAGCGTCGCAATACACTTGGAAATCCTTGCGTATGTCCGGAAGAATCAGCACTCGGGCTGTAACTAAATGTTTCTTCAACTCTTGAAAACTAGCCTCATATTCTTCGGTCCATTTGAACTTGGTGTCCTTCTTCAACAACTCTGTCATGGGTTTCGCAATCTGGGAGAAATTCTCAATGAACCTCCTGTAATATCCTGCGAGTCCCAGAAAACTGCGGACCTCTCCAACTGAGGTCGGTGCCAACCACTCAGTGACAGATTGAGCTTTGGTGGGGTCTACTGCTACACCTTCTCCTGATATTACATGTCCAAGAAATCCAACTTCTTTCAACCAAAACTCACACTTGGTAAACTTGGCATACAACTGATGTTACCCGAGCTTCTCGAGAACTAAGCGCAAGTGTTCCTTGTGTTCCTCCTCATTCTTCAAGTATACCAAAATATCATCAATGAACACCACTACAACCTTATCCAAAAACTCCACGAACACCTTGTTCATCATACTCATGAAATAGGCAGTGGCCTTAGTCAATCCAAATGACATAATCATGTACTCATATAGCCTGTACCTTGTGGTAAAAGTTGTCTTAGGTATATCCTGTTTTTGGATCTTCAACTTGTGGTATCCTGATCTCAGATCGATCTTAGAGAATACTTTAGCTCCTTGCAGCTAGTTAAACAAATCATTGATCATCGGTAGTGGGTACTTGTTCTTGATTGTCACTTCATTCAATGCTCGATAATCAACAACCCTTCTCAAAGATCCATCCTTCTTCTCAACCAAGAGCACTGGGGCTCCCCACAGTGATGAGCTAGGTCAGATGTAACCTTTCTCCAATAGCTCCTTGATTTGCATCTTAATTTCCTCCAGATCATTTGCGTGTTGGGGAACGTAGTAATTTCAAAAAAAAATCTACGCACACGCAAGATTATGGTGATGCATAGCAACGAGAGGGGAGAGTATCGTCTACGTACCCTCGCAGACCGTAAGCGGAAGCGTTATGACAACGCGGTTGATGTAGTCGTACGTCTTCACGATCGACCGATCTAGCACCGAAGGTACGACACCTCCACGATCTGCACACGTTCAGCTCAGTGACGTTCCACGAACTCACGATCGAGTAGAGCTTCGAGGGAGAGTTTCGTCAGCACGGCGGCATGATGACAGTGATGATGTTGCTAACGGAATAGGGCTTCGCCTAAGCACCGCTATGATATAACCGAGGTGGATTATGGTGGAGGGGGGCACCGCACACGGCTAAAAGATCAATGATCAACTTGTGTGTCCATGGGGTGCCCCCCTCCCACGTATATAAAGGAGTGGAGGAGGGGGAGGGCCGGCCATCTCTATGGCGCGCCCTAGAGGAGTAGGATTTCCCACCCCCTTCCAAGTAGGAGTAGGAGAGGAAGGAAGGAGGAGAGAGGGAGGAAGGAAAGGGGGGACCACCCACTCCCAATTCGGATTGGGCTTAGGGGGCGCGCCTCCCTCTTTTCCCTTCCCTCTCCTATATTCCACTAAGGCCCAATAAGGCCCATATACTCCCCGGGAGGTTCCGGTAACCTCCCGGTACTCCGGAAAAATGCCCCAACCACTCGGAACGATTTTGATGTCCAAATATAGGCTTCCAATATATCAATCTTTACGTCTCGACCATTCCTAGACTCCTTGTCATGTCCGTGATCAAATCCGGGACTCCGAACTACCTTCGGTACATCAAAACACATAAACTCGTAATACCGATCGTCACTGAACGTTAACGTGCGAACCCTACGGGTTCGAGAACTATGTAGACATGACCGAGACATGTCTCCGGTCAATTACCAATAGCGGAACCTGTATGCTCATATTGGCTCCTACATATTCTACGAAGATCTTTATCGGTCAAACCGCATAACGGTATACGTTGTTCCCTTTGTCATTGGTATGTTACTTGCCCGAGATTCGATCGTCGCTATCTCAATACCAAGTTCAATCTCGTTACCGGCAAGTCACTTTACTCGTTCTGTAATGCTACATCCCGTAACAAACTCATTAGCTACATTGCTTGCAAGGCTTATAGTGATGTACATTACCGAGAAGGCCCAGAGATACCTCTCCGACAATTGGAGTGACAAATCCTAATCTTGATCCATGCCAACTCAACAAAAACCATCAGAGATACCTGTAGAGCACCTTTATAATCACCCAGTTACGTTGTGACGTTTGGTAGCACACAAAGAGTTCCTCCGGTATTCGGGAGTTGCATGATCTCATAGTCATAGGAACATGTATAGTTATGGAGAAAGCAATAGCAACAAACCAAACGATCATCGTGCTAAGCTAACGGATGGGTCAAGTCAATCACATCGTTCTCTAATGATGTGATCCCGTTAATCAAATGACAATTCATGTCTATGGTTAGCAAACATAACCATCATTGATTCAACGAGCTAGTCAAGTAGAGGCAAACTAGTGACACTTTGTTTGTCTATGTATTCACACATGTACTAAGTTTCTGGTTAATACAATTCTAGCATGAATAATAAACGTTTATCACGATATAACGAAATATAAATAACAACTTTATTATTGCCTCTAGGGCATATTTCCTTCAGTCTCCCACTTGCACTAGAGTTAATAATCTATATTACATTGTAATGATTCTAACACCCATGGAGTCTTGGTGCTGATCATGTTTTGCTCATGAGAGAGGCTAAGTCAACGGGTCTGCAACATTCAGATCCATATGTATCTTGCAAATCTCTATGTCTCCCTCCTTGACTTGATCACGGATGGAATTGAAGCTTCTCTTGATGTGCTTGGTTGTCTTGTGAAATTTGGATTCCTTTGCTAAGGCAATTGCTCCAATATTGCCACAAAAGATTTTCATTGGACCCGATGCACTAGGTATGACACCTAGATCGGATATGAACTCCTTTATCCAGACTCCTTCATTTGCGGCTTCTGAAGCAGCGTTGTATTCCACTTCACACGTAGACCCCGCCACGATGCTCTGCTTGGAACTGCACCAACTGACAGCTCCACCATTTAATAAAAAATGTATCCGGTTTGTGACTTAGAGTCATCCGGATCAGTGTCAAAGCTTGCATCGACGTAACCGTTTACAACGAGCTCTTTGTCACCTCCATATACGAGAAACATATCCTTAGTCCTTTTCAGGTATTTCAGGATGTTCTTGATCGCCGACCAGTGATCCACTCCGAGATTACTTTGGTACCTCCCTGCTAAACTTATAGCAAGGCACACATCAGGTCTGGTACACAGCATTGCATACATGATAGAGCCTATGGTTGAAGCATAGGGAACACCTTTCATTTTATCTCTATCTTCTGCAGTGGTCGGGCATTGAGTCTGACTCAACTTCACACCTTGTAATACAGGCAAGAACCCTTTCTTTTCCTGATCCATTTTGAACTTCTTCAAAACTTTATCAAGGTATGTGCTTTGTGAAAGTCCAATTAAGCGTCTTGATCTATCTCTATAGATCTTGATGCCCAATATATAAGCAGCTCCATCGAGGTCTTTCATTCAAAAATTCTTATTCAAGTATCCTTTTATGCTATTCAGAAATTCAGTATCATTTCCGATCAACAATATGTCCTCTACATATAATATCAGAAATTCTACGGAGCTCCCACTCACTTTCTTTTAAATACAGGCTTCTCAAAAAGTCTGTATAAAACCATATGCTTTGATCACACTATCAAAGCATATATTCCAACTCCGAGAGGCTTGCACCAGTCCACAAATGGATCGGTGGAGCTTGCAGAGTTTTTTAGCGCCTTTTGGATCGACAAAACCTTCTGGTTGCATCATATACAACACTTCTTTAAGATATCCATTAAGGAATGTAGTTTTGACATCCATTTGCCAAATTTCATAATCATAAAATGCGGTAATTGCTAACATGATTCGGACGGACTTAAGCATCGCTACGGCTGAGAAGGTCTCATCGTAGTCAACTCCTTGAACTTGTTGAAAATCTTTCGCAACAAGTCGAGCTTTGTAGACAGTAACATTACCGTCAGCGTCAGTCTTCTTCTTGAAGATCCATTTATACTCTATGGTCTGTCGATCATCGGGCAAGTCAACCAAAGTCCATACTTTGTTCTCATACATGGATCCCATCTTAGATTTCATGGCTTCAAGCCATTTTGCGGAATCTGGGCTCATCATCGCTTCCTCATAGCTCGTAGGTTCATCATGGTCTAGTAACATGACTTCCAAAACAGGATTACCATACCACTCTGGTGCGGATCTTACTCTGGTTGACCTACGAGGTTCAGTAGTAACTTGATCAGAAGTTTCATGATCATCATCATTAGCTTTCTCACTTACTGATGTAGGAATCACTGGAACTGATTTCAGTGGCGGACTACTTTCCAATAAGGTAGAAGGTACAATTACCTCATCAAGTTCTAATTTCCTCCCACTCAGTTCTTTTGAGAGAAACTCGTTCTCTAGAAAGGATCCATTCTTAGCAACGAATATCTTGCCTTCGGATCTGTGATAGAAGGTGTACCCAACAGTCTGCTTTGGGTATCCTATGAAGACACATTTCTCCGATTTAGGTTCGAGCTTATCAGGTTGAAGCTTTTTCACATAAGCATCGCAGCCCCAAACTATAAGAAACGACAACTTGGGTTTCTTGCCAAACCATAGTTCATAAGGTGTCGTCTCAACGGATTTAGATGGTGCCCTATTTAACATGAATGCAGCTGCCTCTAAAGCATAACCCCAAAACGATAGCGGTAAATCAGTGAGAGACATCATAGATCGCACCATATCTAGTAAAGTACGATTATAATGTTCGGACACACCATTACGCTGTGGTGTTCTAGGTGGCGTGAGTTGCAAAACTATTCCGTGTTGTTTCAAATGAAGTCCAAACACATAACTCAAATATTCGCCTCCACGATCAGATCGTAGAAACTTGATTTTCTTGTTACGATGATTTTCCAGTTCACTTTAAAATTCTTTGAACTTTTCAAATGTTTCAGACTTATGTTTCATCAAGTAGATATACCCATATCTGCTCAAATCATCTGTGAAGGTGAGAAAATAACGATATCCGCCGCGAGCTTCAATCTTCATTGGACCACATACATCAGTATGTAGATTTCAAATAACTCTGTTGCTCACTCCATTGTTCCGGAGAACGGAGTTTTAGTCATCTTGCCCATGAGGCATGGTTCGCAAGTACAAAGTGATTCATAATCAAGTAATTCCAAAAGTCCAGCAGAATGGAGTTTCTTCATGTTCTTTACACCAATATGACCTAAATGGCAGTGCCACAAATAAGTTGCACTATCATTATCAACTCTGCATCTTTTGGCTTCAATACTATGAACATGTGTATCACTACTATCAAGATTTAGTAAGAATAGACCACTCATCAAGGGTGCATGACCATAAAAGATATTACTCATATAAATAGAACAACCATTATTCTCTGATTTAAATGAATAACCGTCTCACATCAAACAAGATCCAGATATAATGTTCATGCTCAACACTGGCACCAAATAACAATTATTTAGGTCTAAAACTAATCCCGAAGGTAGATGTAGAGGTAGCGTGCCGACGGCGATCACATCGACTTCGGAACCATTTACCACACACAACGTCACCTCGTCCTTAGCCAATCTTCTCTTAATCCGTAGCACCTATTTCGATTTGCAAATGTTAGCAACTGAACCAGTATCAAATACCCAGGCACTACTTTCAAGCATTAGTAAGGTACACATCAATAACATGTATATCAAATATACCTTTCACTTTGCCATCCTTCTTCTCCGCCAAATACTTGGGGCAGTTCCGCTTCGAGTGACTAGTTCCTTTGCAGTAGAAGCACTCAGTCTCAGGCTTAGGTCCAGACCTAGGTTTCTTCACTTGAGCAGCAACTGGCTTGCTGTTCTTCTTGAAGTTCCCCTTCTTCCCTTTACCCTTTTTCTGGAAACTGGTGGTCTTGTTGACCATCAACACTTGATGCTCCTTCTTGATTTCTACCTCCGTGGCCTTTAGCATTGCGAAGAGCTCGGGAATCGTCTTATCCATCCTTGCATATTATAGTTCATCACGAAGCTCTTGTAGCTTGGTGGCAGTGAGTGAAGAACTCTGTCAATGACACTATCATCATGAAGATTAACTCCCAGTTGAGTCAAATGGTTGTGGTACCCAGACATTCTGAGTATATGTTCACTGACAAAACTATTCTCCTCCATCTTGTATCTGTAGAACTTATTGGAGAATTCATATCTCTCAATCCGGGCATTTGCTTGAAATATTAACTTCAACTCCTGGAACATCTCATATGCTCCATGATGTTCAAAACGTCGTTGAAGTCCTAGTTCTAAGCCGTAAAGCATGGCACACTGAACTATCGAGTAGTCATCAGCTTTGCTCTGCCAGGTGTTCAAAACATCTGACGTTGCTCCTGCAGTGGGTTTGTCACCTAGCGGTGCTTCCAGGACGTAATTCTTCTGTGCAGCAATGAGGATAATACTCAAGTTACAGACCCAGTCCGTGTAGTTGCTACCATCATCTTTCAACTTAGCTTTCTCTAGGAACATTAAAATTCAACGGAACAACAGCACGGGCCATCTATCTACAACAACATAGGCATGCAAAATACTATCAGGTACTAAGTTCATGATAAATTAAATTTCAGTTAATCAAATTACTTAAGAACTCCCACTTAGATAGACATCTCTCTAATCATCTAAGTGATCACGTGATCCATATCAACTAAACCATGTCCGATCATCACGTGAGATGGAGTAGTTTTCAATGGTGAACATCACTATGTTAATCATATCTACTATATGATTCATGCTCAACCTTTCGGTCTCTAGTGTTCCGAGGCCATATCTGCATATGCTAGGCTCGTCAAATTTAACCCGAGTATTCCGCGTGTGCAAAACTGGCTTGCACCCGTTGTATGTGAACATAGAGCTTATCACACCCGATCATCACATGGTGTCTCGGCATGATGAACTGTAGCAATGGTGCATACTCAGGGAGAACACTTATACCTTGATATTTAGTGAGAGATCATCTTATAATGCTACCGCCGAACTAAGCAAAATAAGATGCATAAAGGATAAACATCACATGCAATCAATATGAGTGATATGATATGGCCATCATCATCTTGTGCCTTTGATCTCCATCTCCAATGCACCGTCATGATCACCATCGTCACCGACTTGAATCCTTGATCTCCATCGAAGCATCGTTGTCGTCTCGCCAACTATTGCTTCTACGACTATCACTACCGCTTAGTGATAAAGTAATGCAATTACATGGTGATTGCATTTCATACAATAAAGTGACAACCATATGGCTCCTGCCAGTTGCCGATAACTGTGTTACAAAACATGATCATCTCATACAATAAAATTTAGCATCATGTCTTGACCATATCACATCACAACATGCCCTGCAAAAACAAGTTAGACGTCCTCTACTTTGTTGTTGCAAGTTTTACATGGCTGCTACGGGATGAGCAAGAACCGTTCTTACCTACGCATCAAAAACCACAACGCGGTATAGTGATTGATTTTTGATCTTCAAAAAGAACCATGTTCATTGAATCCGATTCAACTAAAGCAGGAGAAACAGACACCCACTAGCCACCTGTGTGCAAATTACGTCGGTAGAACAGTCTATGGTTAGGAAACATAACCATCATTGATTCAACGAGCTAGTCAAGTAGAGGCAAACTAGTGACACTCTGTTTGTCTATGTATTCACACATGTACTAAGTTTCTGGTTAATACAATTCTAGCATGAATAATAAACATTTATCATGATATAAGGAAATATAAATAACAACTTTATTATTGCCTCTAGGGCATATTTCCTTCATTGCGGGCATCCGATAGGGTCTCTTTGATATAGGTCTGGTGCCTCGCAACAGCTCAATCAAAAACTCTATGTCTCGATCTGGCGGCATGCCTGGTTGTTCCTCTAGTAATGCATCCGGGTAATCCCTCACAACAGGCACTTCTTCTTGAACAAGCACTGAGAGAGAATTTACTTGGGTCCTCCTTGGCGCATGCCTAGACACATACTTGATCCTTTTTCCCTCCGGGGTGGTGAGTAAAATTGACTTGCTAGCACAATCGATGTTTCCACCATACTTCGATAACCAATCCATGCCTAATATTATATCCAATCCTTGTGACTCCAGAATTACAAGGTCGGAAGGGAAAATATGGCTACCAATGGTTAAGGGCAACCGATCACACCATCAGCTGGCCATATACTCTGCTCCTGGCGAGCTTACTAACATTGGTGACCTAAGGGCTAAGGTTCGCAACTTAAACTTGTCCACAAATACCCTTGATATGTAGGAATGCGATGCACCAGTATCAAAAAGAACAAGAGCGGCAAATGTCTTAACCAAAAACATACCAATCACTGTGTCTGGCTGTTCCTCAACCTCCTCCACGTGGATGTGGTTCACCTAACCTCTGGTGAAGGGATTTGGCTTCTTTCCAGAGCTTCCATTTCCATTGCCATTCTTCAACTCAGAACAATCATTGGCATAGTGCCCAGTCTTCCCACACTTGTAATAGGTAACATGGCTCAGGTCCTTCTTGGCGGGCGTTGCTGGGTTGGGGCGGTTCTGGCTACTGCTTGCTCCATTCTTAGGCCCACTGTGGTTATGTGAATTCCCTCCATTGTGAGTATGGCCTCCATGGTTATGGGTGTAACCTCTGGAGTTAGGGGTAAAGCGAGGCTTCTGCTGAGCTCCTGAATTGTACTTCCCTTGTCCATATTTCCTTTTGCGGCTCTCTATCTACTGCTGCTTCCCTTCAATCATAAGAGCCCTGTCTACCAAATCCTAGTAATTTGTGAATGTTGCCACCATCAACTGCATACTCAGCTCATCATTCAGCCCTTCCATATGTTGGGGAACACAGTAATTTCAAAAAAAATCCTATGCACACGCAAGATCATGGTGATGCAACGCAATGAGAGGGGAGAGTAGTGTCCACATACCCTCACAGACCGTTAAGTGGAAGCGTTATGACAACGTGGATGATGTAGTCGTACGTCTTCACGATCGACCGATCCTCAGTACCGAACGTACGACAGCTTCGTGTTCAGCACACATTCAGCTCGGTGATGTCCCGCGAACTCACGATCTAGTAGAGCTTAGGGGAGAGTTTTGTCAGCACGACGACGTGGTTACGATCTTGATGAAGCTACCATCGCAGGGCTTCGCCTAAGCACCGCTACAGTATGACCGAGGTGGATTATGGTGGAGGGGGGAACCGCACACGGCTGGAAGAGATCAATGATCAACTTGTGTGTTTGGGGTGCCTCCTGCCCCCATATATAAAGGAGCTATGGGGGAGGCGGCCGTCCAGGAGGAGGGCGCGCCAAGGGGGGAGTCCTACTCCCACCGGGAGTAGGACTCCTCCTTTCCAAGTAGGAGTAGGAGAAGGGGAAAGGGAAGGAGATAGGAGGAAGGAAAGGGGGGCGCCGCCCCCTCCTTATCCAATTCGTACTAGAGGGGGAGGGGGGCGCGGCCTGCCCTGGCCACCCCTCCTCTTCTCCACTAAGGCCCAATAGGCCCATTACATCCCCTGGGGGTTCCGGTAATACCCCGGTACTCCGGTATATGACCGAAACCTCTCGAACCACTTCCGGTGTCTGAACATAGTCGTCCAATATATCGATCTTTACGTCTCGACCATTTCGAGACTCCTCGTCTTGTCTGTGATCATATCCAGGACTCCGAACTACATTCGGTACATCAAAACACAAAAACTCATAATACCGATCGTCATAGAACTTTAAGCGTGCGGACCCTACAGGTTCGAGAATTATGTAGACATGACCGAGACACGTCTCCGGTCAATAACTAATAGCGGAACTTGGATTCTCATATTGGTTCCTACATATTCTACGAAGATCTTTATCGGTCAAACCGCATAACAACATAAGTTGTTCCCTTTGTCATCGGTATGTTACTTACCCAAGATTCAATCGTCGGTATCTCAATACCTAGCTCAATCTCGTTACCGGCAAGTCTCTTTACTCGTTCTGCAATGCATCATCCCGTAACCAACTCATTAGTCATGTTGCTTGCAAGGCTTATAGTGATGTGCATTACCGAGAGGGCCTAGAGATACCTCTCCTACAATCGGAGACACCTATAGAGCTCCTTTATAATAACCCAGTTACATTGTGACGTTTGGTAGCACACAAAGTGTTCATCCGGTGTTCAGGAGTTGCATAATCTCATAGTCATAGGAACATGTATAAGTCATGAAGAAAGCAATAACAGTAAACTAAAACGATCAAGTGATAAGCTAACAGAATGGGTCAAGTCAATCACATCATTCTCCTAATGATGTGATCCCGTTTATCAAATGACAACTCATGTCTATGGTTAGGAAACATAACCATCTTTGATCAACGAGCTAGTCAAGTAGAGGCATACTAGTGAAACTCTGTTTGTCTATGTATTCATACATGTATTATGTTTCCGGTTAATACAATTCTAGCATGAATAATAAACATTTCTCATGATATAAGGAAATAAATAATAACTTTATTATTGCCTCTAGGGCATATTTCCTTCACTCTCCAACTTGCACTAGAGTCAATAATCTAGTTCACATCTTTATGTGATTAGTTCACATCTCCATGTGATTCATACCCAAAGGGTTTACTAGAGTCAATAATCTAGTTCACATCGCTATGTGATTAACACCCAAAGAATGATCATGTTTTGCTTGTGAGAGAAGTTTAACCTACGGGTCTGCAACATTCAGATCTGTATGTATTTCACAAATTTCTATGTCTACAATGCTCTGCACGGAGCTACTGTAGCTAATTGCTCCCACTTTCAATATGTATCCACATCGAGGGTTAGAGTCATCTAGATCGATGTAAAAAGCTTGCATGGACGTAACTCTTTACGACGAACTCTTTTTATCACCTCCATAACCGAGAAATATTTCCTTAGTCCTCTAAGGATAATTTTGACCGTTGTCCAGTGATCTACTCCTAGATCACTATTGTACTCCCTTGCCAGAGAGATGCTAAGGTATACAATAGGACTGGTAAACAGCATGACATACTTTATAGAACCTATGACTGAGGCATAGGGAATGACTTTTCATTCTCTTTCTATTTTCTGCTGTGGTCGGATTTTGAGTCTTTACTCAACTTCACACCTTGCAACACAGGCAAGAACTCCTTCTTTGACTGTTCCATTTTGAACTACTTCTAAAAACTTGTCAAGGTATGTACTCATTGAAAAATCTTATCAAGCGTCTTGATCTATCTCTATAGATCTTGATGCTCAATGTGTAAGTAGCTTCATCGAGGTCTTTCTTTGAAAAACTCTTTTCAGATACTCCTTTATGCTTTCCAGAAAATTCTACATTATTTCCGATCAACAATATGTCATTCACATATGATTATCAGAAATGTTGTAGTGCTCCCACTCACTTTCTTGTAAATACAGGCTTCACCACAAGTCTCTACAAAACCATATGCTTTAATCACTTTATCAAAGCATATATTCCAACTCCGAGATGCTTGCACCAGTCCATAGATGGATTGTGGTAGCTTGCTCACTTTGTTAGCACCTTTAGGATCGACAAAAACCTTCTGGTTGCATCATATACAACTCTTATTTTAAGAAATCCATGAAGGAATACAATTTTGACATCCATTTGCCAGATTTCATAAAATGCGGCAACTGCTAACATGATTCGGACAGACTTTTAAGCATCGATACGAGTGAGAAAATCTCATCGTAGCCAACACCTTGAACTTGTCGAAAACATTTTTGGGACAATTCGAGCTTTGTAGATACTAACACTACTATTAGCATCCATCTTCCTCTTAAAGATCCATTTATTCTTAATGACTCACCGATCACCGGGAAAGTCAATCGAAGTCCATACTTTGTTCTCATACATGGATCTCATCTCAGATTTCATGGCCTCAAGCAATTTCGCGGAATCTGGGCTCATCATCGCTTCCTCATAGTTCGTAGGTTCGTCATGGTCAAGTAACATGACATCCAGAACAGGATTACTGTACCACTCTGGTTGACCTACGAGGTTCGGCAGTAACTTGATCTGAAGTTACATGATCTTCATCATTAGCTTCCTCACTAATTAGTGTAGGAGTCAGAGGAACAGATTTCTATGATGAACTACTTTCCAATAAGGGAGCAGGTACAGTTACCTCATCAAGTTCTACTTTCCTCCAACTCACTTCTTTCGAGAGAAACTCCTTCTCTAGAAAGGATCCATTCTTAGCAACGAATGTCTTGCCTTTAGATCTGTGATACAAGGTATACCCAACTATCTCCTTTGGGTATCCTATGAAGACACATTTTTCCGATCTGGGTTTGAGCTTATCAGGATGAATTTTTTTCACATAAGCATCGTAACCCCAAACTTTAAGAAACGACAACTTTGGTTTCTTGCCAAACCACATTCATATGGCATCGTCTCAACGGATTTAGACGGTGCCCTATTTAATGTGAATGCAGTTGTCTCTAATGCATAACCCCAAAACGATAGTGGTAAATCGGTAAGAGACATCACAGATTGCACCATATCTAATATAGTACGGTTACGATGTTCGGACACACCATTACGCTGTGGTGTTCCAGGTGGCGTGAGTTGCGAAACTATTCCACATTGTTTCAAATGAAGACCAAGCTCGTAACTCAAATATTCTCCTCCATGGTCAGATCGTAGAAACTTTATTTTCTTGCTACGATGATTTTCCACTTCACTCTGAAATTATTTGAACTTTTCAAATGTTTCATATTTAAGTTTCATCAAGAAGATATACCCATATCTTACTCAAATCATATGTGAAGGTCAGGAACTAACGATACCTACCGCGAGCCTCAACACTCATCGGACTGCATACATCAGTATGTATTATTTCCACCAAGTATGTCGCTTGCTCCATTCTTCCGGAGAACGGAGTCTTAGTCATCTTGCCCATGAGGCATGGTTCGCAACCATCAACCGATTCATAATCAAGTGATTCCAAAAGCCCATCAGCATGGATTTTCTTCATGTGCTTTACACCAATATGACCTAAACGGCAGTGCCACAGATAAGTTCCACTATCATTATTAACTTTGCATCTTTTGGCTTCAATATTATGAATATGTGTATCACTATGATCGAGATTCAATAAACCATTCATCTTGGGTGTATGACCATTGAAGGTTTTATTCATCCAGACAGAACAACAATTATTCTTTGACTTTAAATGAATAACCGTATTGCAATAAACATGATCAAATCATATTCATGCTTAACGCAACCAAATAACATTTATTTAGGTTCAACACTAATCCCAAAAGTATAGGTAGTGTGCGATGATGATCATATCAATCTTGGAACCACTTCCAACACACACCGTCACATCACCCTTAACTAGTCTCTGTTTATTCTGCAACTCCCATTTCGAGTTACTAATCTCAGCAACTGAACTAGTATCAAGTACTGAGGGGTTGCTATAGACACTAGTAAAGTACACATCAATAACATGTATATCAAATATACCTTTGTTCACTTTGCCATCCTTCTTATCCGCCAAATACTTGGGGCAGTTCTGCTTCCAGTGACCAGTCCCTTTGCAGTAGAAGCACTTAGTCTCGGGCTTAGGTCTAGACTTGGGCTTCTTCACTTGAGCAGCAACTTGCTTGCCATTCTTCTTGAAGTTCCCCTTCTTCCCTTTTCCCTTTTCTTGAAACTAGTGGTCTTGTCAACCATCAACACTTGATGATTTTCTTGATTTCTACCTTCGTCGATTTCTGCATCATGAAGAGCTTGGGAATCGTTTCCGTTATCCCTTGCATATTATAGTTCATCACTAAGTTCTAGTAACTTGGTGATAGTGACTAGAGAACTTTGTCAGTTACTATCTTATCTAGAAGATTAACTCCCACTTGATTCAAGAAATTGCAGTACCCAGACAATCTGAGCACATGCTCACTGGTTGAGCTATTCTCCTCCATCTTTGTAGGCAAAGTACAGTCAGAGGTCTCCTACCTCTTGACACGGGCATGAGTATGAAATACCAATTTCAACTCTTAGAACATCTTATATGTTCCGAGACATTTCAAAATATTTTTGAAGTCCCGGTTCTAAGCCGTAAAGAATGGTGCACTAAACTATCAAGTAGTCATCATACCGAGCTTTGCCAAACGTTCATAACGTCTGTATCTGCTCTTGCAATAGGTCTGCCACCTAGCGGTGCATCAAGGACATAATTCTTCTATGCAGCAATGAGGATAATCCTCAGATCACAGACCTAGTCCGCATCATTTCTACTATCATCTTTCAACATAGTTTTTCTCTAGGAACATATCAAAAAATAAACGGGGAGCTACATCGCGAGCTATTGATCTACAACATAGATGTGCAAATACTATCAGGACTAAGTTCATGATAAATTAAAGTTCAATTAATCATATTACTTAAGAACTCCCACTAACATAGACATCCCTCTAATCATCTAAGTGATCACGTGATCCATATCAACTAAACCATAATCGATCATCACGTGAGATGGAGTAGTTTTCAATGGTGAACATCTCTATGTTGATCATATCTACTATATGATTCACTCTCGACCTTTCGGTCTCAGTGTTCCGAGGCCATATCTGCATATGCTAGGCTCGTCAAGTTTAACCCGAGTATTCTACAAGTCCAAAACTGTCTTACACCCGTTGTAGATGAACGTTGAGCTTACCACACCCGATCATCACGTGGTGTCTCGGCACGACGAACTTTGGCAACGGTGCATACTCAGGGAGAACACTTGTACCTTGAAATTTAGTGAGAGTTCATCTTATAATGCTACCACCAAACTAAGCAAAAATAAGATGTATAAAAGATAAACATCACATGCAATCCAAATATGTGACATGATATGGCCATCATCATCTTGTGCTTTTGATCTCCATCTGCAAAGTACTGTCATGATCTCCATTGTTACTGGCATGACACCATGATCTCCATCATCTTGATCTTTTATCAACATGTCGTCACATGGTCGTCTCACCAGCTATTGCTTTTGCAACTATTGCTATCACATAGCGATAAAGTAAAGCAATTCCATGATCATCTCAGAAAGAACCATGTTCATTGAATTCGATTCAACTAAAGATGGAGAAACAGACACCCACTAGCCACCTGTGTGCGAAGCACGTCGGTCTGGGCCGCTTCATCCAACAATGCCACTGAATCAAGAATCAACTAGTGACGGCAAGCAATATGTATATACCCACGCCCACAACTCCTTTGTGTTCTACTCGTGCATATAACATCTACGCATAAACCTGGCTCGGATGCCACTATCGGGGAACGTAGTAATTTCAAAAAAATTCCTACGCACACGCAAGATCATGGTGATGCATACCAACCAGAGGGGAGAGTGTCATCCACATACCCACATAGACCATTAAGCGGAAGCGTTACGACAACGCGGTTGATGTAGTCGTACGTCTTCACGATCGACCGATCCTCAGTACCGAACGTACGACACCTCTGCATTCAGCACATGTTCAGCTCGGTGACGTCCCGCGAACTCACGATCCAGTAGAGCTCAAGGGAGAGTTTTGTCAGCACAACAGCGTGGTGACGATGTTGATGAAGCTACCATCGTAGGGCTTCGCCTAAGCACCGCTACAGCATGACCGCGGTGGGTTATGGTAGAGGGGGGCACCGCACACGGCTGGGAGAGATCAATGATCAATTTGTGTGTTTGGGGTGCCCCCTGCCCCCGTATATAAAGGAGCTAGGGGGGAGGCGGCCAGCCAGGAGGAGGGCGCGCCAAGGGAGGAGTCCTACTCAGGAGGAAGGAAAGGGGTGCGTCGCCCCCCTCCTTGTCCACTTTGGACTAGAGGGGGAGGGGGCGCGGGGCCTGCCCTAGCCGCCCCTCCTCTTCTAAACTAAGGCCCAATAGGCCCATTACATCCCCCGGGGGGTACCGGTATTCCCCCGGTACTTCGGTATATGTCCGAAACGTCCCGAAACACTTCCGGTGTCCGACCATAGTCGTCCAATATATCAATCTTTACGTCTCTACCATTTCGAGACTCCTCGTCATGTCCGTGATCATATCCGGGACTCCGAACTACCTTCGGTACATCAGAACACAAAAATTCATAATACCGATCATCACAGAACTTTAAGCGTGCGGACCCTACGGGTTCGAGAACTATGTAGACATGACCGAGACATGTCTCCAATCAATAACCAATAGCGGAACCTGGATGCTCATATTGGTTCCTACATATTCTACAAAGATCTTTATCGGTCAAACCGCATAACAACATACGTTGTTCCCTTTGTCATCGGTATGTTACTTGCCTGATATTCGATCGTCGGTATCTCAATACCTAGCTCAATATCATTACCGGCAAGTCTCTTTACTCGTTCTGCAATGCATCCCATAACTAATTCATTAGTCATATTGCTTGCAAGGCTTATAGTGATGTGCATTACCGAGAGGGCCCAGAGATGCCTCTCCGACAATCGGAGTGACAATTCCTAATCTCGGTCTATGCCAACTCAAAAAGTACCATCGGAGACACCTGTAGAGCACCTTTATAATCACCCAGTTACATTGTGACGTTTGCTAGCACACAAAGTGTTCCTCCGGTATTCGGGAGTTGCATAATCTCATAGTCATAGGAACATGTATAAGTCATGAAGAAAGCAATAGAAGTAAACTAAAATGATCAAGTGCTAAGCCAACGGAATGGGTCAAGTCAATCACATCATTCTCCTAATGATGTGATCCCGTTTATCAAATGACAACTCATGTCTATGGTTAGGGAACATAACCATCTTTGATCAACGAGCTAGTCAAGTAGAGGCATACTAGTGACACTTTGTTTGTCTATGTATTCACACATGTATTATGTTTCCGGTTAATACAATTATAGCATGAATAATAAACATTTATCATGGTATAAGGAAATAAATAAACATTTATCATGGTGCGGCGTCGGCGGGGTGGGGCGACGACGCGGGGCTGCAGCGGCGGCTGCTGCTGCTGCTGCGGCGGTGGTGCCGCGAGAGGGGGCCGGGGCTCCGTCTTTTAAAGCCTCGGGAGGGGGAGGCTTGCGCAAGGGGCCGGCCCGGGGCGGAGTCCGGCTTGGACTCCCCCTCGGCGTCCGTGTCGAGCAAGGCAGCGGCGGCTTGGGCTACGGCCTGCTCGGCTGGGCCTTCGGCCCAGTCGGGCGGGAACTTTAAAAAAATCCGCAGAAATAAAAATCCTAATAAATATCAAAAATTCTAAAAATGCCAAAACAATTTTCACCGTCTAAATAAAATATTTAGAACAAAGTGAACATTTTTCTGGCCTAAAAATGCAATTTTGAAAAATGCATATTTTTCTAATTCAAATAAAATCTCAAATAAAAATCCAAATAAAATATTTATTTAATTTTAAAAAATTTCCTCTAATATTCCTCTCTTTTTGAAGAAGTCATATTATCTTGTCTCTTTTATTTTTAATATTAGAAATGTTCATAGAGGAAAATATTAAAACCAAAATGATCGCTTTTTCAAATTTGAGAAAATTCAAATATGAAAATAAATAAAATCCCCAACTCTCTCCTTGGGTCCTTGAGTTGCTTAGGATTTAAAGGATCACAACCAAAATGCAAATAAAATATGATATGCATATGACGACCTATGTATAACATCCAATTTGAAAATTGGGATGTTATAATAGCATTTCTGATATTATATGTGGATGACATATTGTTGATCAGAAATGATACTGAATTTCTGGATAGCATAAAAGGATACTTGAATAAGATTTTTTTCAATGAGAGACCTCGATGAAGCTGCTTACATATTGGGCATCCAGATCTATAGAGATAGATCAAGACGCTTGATAAATTTTTCAATAAGTACATACCTTAACAAGTTTTTGAAGTAAGTTCAAAATGGAACAGTCAAAGAAGGAGTTCTTGCCTATGTTGCAAGGTGTGAAGTTGAGTAAAGACTCAAAACCCGACCACGATAGAAAATAGAAAGAGAATGAAAAGTCATTCACTATGCCTCAGTTGGTTCTATAAAGTATGTTATGCTATGTACCAAACCTATTTTATACCTTAGCCTGATTTTGGCCAGGGAGTACAATAGTGATCTAGGAGTAGATCATTGGACAGCGGTCAAAATTATCCTTAGAGGACTAAGGAATTATTTCTCGGTTATGGAGGTGATAAAAGAGTTCGTCGTAAAGAGTTACGTCGATGCAAGGTTTTGACACCGATCTAGATACATATTGAAAGTGGGAGCAATTAGCTAGAGTAGCTCCGTGCAGAGTATTGTAGACATAGAAATTTGCAAAATACATACGGATCTGAATGTTGCAGACCCGTAGACTAAACTTCTCTCACAAGCAAAACATGATCACGCTTTGGGTATTAATCACATAGCGATGTGTGCTAGATTATTGACTCTAGTAAACCCTTTGGGTATTAATCACATAAAGATGTGAACTAATCACATAAAGATGTGAACTCTTGGTGTGAAATCACATGATGATGTGAACTAGATTATTGACTCTAGTGCAAGTGGTAGACTGAAAGAAATATGCCCTAGAGGCAATAATAAAGTTGTTATTTATATTTCCTTATATCATGATAAATGTTTATTATTCATGCTAGAATTGTATTAACCGGAAACTTAGTACATGTGTGAATACATAGACAAACAAAGTGTCCCTAGTATGTCTCTACTTGACTAGCTCGGTAATCAAAGATGGTTAAGTTTCCTAGCCATAGACATGTGTTGTCATTTGATGAACGGGATCACGTCATTAGAGAATGATGTGATGGCCAAGACTCATCCATTAGCTTAGCATTATGATCGTTTAGTTTATTGCTATTGCTTTCTTCATGACTTATACATGTTCCTTGGACTATGAGATTATGCAACTCCCGAATACCAGAGGAACACCTTGTGTGCTATCAAACGTCACAACATAACTGCGTGATTATAAAGATGCTCTGCAGGTGTCTCCGATGGTGTTTGTTGAGTTGGCATAGATCGAGATTAGGATTTGTCACTCCGTGTATCGAAGAGGTATCTCTGGGCCCTCTCGGTAATGTACATCACCCGATCGTTTAGTATGTTGCTATTGCTTTCTTCGTGACTTATACATGTTCCTATGACTATGAGATTATGCAACTCCCGTTTGCCAGAGGAACACTTTGTGTGCTACCAAACGTCACAACGTAACTGGGTGATTATAAAGGAGCTCTACAGGTGTCTCCAAAGGTACATGCTGGGTTGGCGTATTTCGAGATTAGGATTTGTCACTCCGACTGTCGGAGAGGTATCTCTGGGCCCTCTCGGTAATGTACATCACTATGAGCCTTGCAAGCAATGTGACTAATGAGTTAGTCATGGGATGATGCATTACGGAACGAGTAAAGAGACTTGCCAGTGACGAGATTGAACTAGGTATGATGATACCGACGATCGAATCTCGGGCAAGTAACATACCGACGACAAAGGGAACAATGTATGTTGTTATGCGGTTTGACCGATAAAGATCTTTGTAGAATATGTAGGAACCAATATGAGCATCCAGGTTCCACTATTGGTTATTGACCAGAGATGTGTCTCAGAAATGTCTACATAGTTCTCGAACCCGTAGGGTCCGCATGCTTAAGGTTCAATGACGATATGTATTATGAATTATGTGATTTGATGTACCGAAGGTTGTTCGGAGTCCCGGATGTGATCATGGACATGACGAGGAGTCTCGAAATGGTCGAGACATAAAGATTCATATATTGGAAGGCTACATTCGGACACCGGAATGGTTCGGGTCGTTTCAGATAAGTTTCGGAGTATCGGGGGTTACCGAACCCCCCCCCCAGGAAGTTATTGGGCCTCATGGGCCTAATGGTGGAAGAGAGGAGGCAGGCCAAGGTGTGGCACGCGCCCCCTAGCCCAAACCTAATTAGACTAGGGCTAAGGGGGCCGGGCCCCCCTTTCCTTCTCTTCTTCCTCTCCTTCATTCTTCTCCTACTTGGACTAGGAAAGGGGGAAACCTACTCCTACTAGGAGTAGTATTCCCCCCCCTTGGGCATGCCCCTTGTGGCCAGCCCTCCTCCTCCCCTCCTTTATATACTAGGAGTAGGATTTTTCATATATCATGACCACTTCAAATTTGCATCTCCTAGTGTTTGACACTTCAACAAAATCTACAAAAATCTCATGCTCTCTGAAACTCAATTCAAAAACCAAATATAGATGGATGAACCCTAGAACTCAAATTATGAACCTAGAACTCAAATTATGTCCTAAATTTTTGTCCTAATAAAAATTCGCTAAAAATTAAGAACCTACTAGACTTGCAACACTAATAGAAATTTATATTTTTATATTGATTTTTTCTCTAAACTAAATCCTACCACCCTAGTTAACATCTAGTTAAACCTTACTTTCCTAACATTTGTAATTAAACACTACAACCCTAACCTTACTGCCCTAGTTAAGCATATACAATTTTTCCTACGACGAGGGAGGCAGGGGCGTGTCTGTCAAAGCCCTATCTAAATTCTTTTCCTAACTAAATTAATCTAACTAAATTCTTTTCCTAACTAAATTAACCTAACTAATTTAGAGAGAGAGAGAGAGAGGAGGGGTGGGGGCATACAGAGGATGGCTCCGGTGGTGGCGAGGGAGGCAGGGCGTCTCCGGTGACGGTGAGGGAGGCAGTTGTGGCGAGGGAGGATCCGGTGGCGTCGACTGCGGCTCCCGTGGCGTTGATGAGGCCGCACGGCTCCGGTGGCGTCGAAGGTGTGCGGCCCTGGTGGCACCGGGGGCGTCGACGTCGGCAGGAGACGGCGGCGAAGTGGGGCGACGGCAAATCAGGCAGACGGCGGCAGGGTGGGTCGAGGGATTTGGGGGAGAAGTGGTGGCCGAGGCGAAACCGTTTTTTTGGTTAAATCAAACTTAGCGGTAGCGCTTTTCACGAAACGCGCTATAGCTAAGTTAGCTATAGGGATTTTCACAAAACGCGCTACTGCTATAGCTATGTAATTTCCTTCATATTTCTTATTTCCTTTTTTGTTTCTACACCGGGGGTCTAGGAAACGCGCTGCAGCTACGTTAGCTATAGCGCCTCTTACGAACAAACGCTACTCCTACGCCTTTCTCCTTTTTCGCCTTTTCATTTATTTTGCTCTACATTTTATTATTTCCTTTCTCCTTTTTCTATTTCTTTCTTTTTCATTTACTTTTCCATTTGTTTTTCATTTTATTTTATTTCCATTTGCAGTAGCGCTCTCTGCGCGAAACGTGCTGCTACTTATGCCCTAGCAGTAGCGCGCTTCTCTCAAGACCGCTACTGCTATGCGTAGCCTATCGTTTTAGCAATGGGAATATTAGTCATAGCGCTTTTTCATGTGCACGTGCTACTGCTACTATTGTATCTGTAGCGCGGTTTTCGCACG
Organism: Triticum aestivum; assembly: GCF_018294505.1. Classification (NCBI taxonomy): domain Eukaryota; kingdom Viridiplantae; phylum Streptophyta; class Magnoliopsida; order Poales; family Poaceae; genus Triticum; species Triticum aestivum. The sequence continues at coordinate 215,483,495 of NC_057806.1, forward strand.
CGCGCTACTGCTACATAGCACTAGCGCGCGTTTTTGGCACGCGCTAGTGCTAAATTTTTGTGTATAAGGTTTTCCCTAGTAGTGAGGGGGCACCCCATAGACATACAAGTTGATCTTTAGCCGTGTGCGGTGCCCCCTCCACAGTTTTACACCTCGGTCATATTGTCGTAGTGCTTAGGTGAAGCCCTACGTTGGTAACTTCATCATCACCGTCAACATGCCATCGTGCTGATAGAACTCACCCTCGGCCTTAGCTGGATCAAGAGTACGAGGCGACGTCACCGAGTTGAACGTGTGCAGATCACGGAGGTGTCGTGTGTTCGGTACTTGATTGGTTGGATCCCGAAGATGTTCAACTACATCAACCGCGTTACTAAACGCTTCCACTTTCGGTCTACGAGGGTACATAGACACACTCTCCCCTGTCATTGCTATGCATCTCCTAGATAGGTCTTGCGTGATCGTAGGAATTTTTTTGAAATACTGCGTTCCCCAATAGCCTCCCCAACTTGCTAATCGTCCCGAATTCCCATGGCAGAGCTCCTGGTCAAGGTTCATGTTGTCACTCATTGATTGTGGATGCTCCTGAGTAGTGTCGTGAGGTTCGGTATGCACTCTGGTGCGGTGCATTAGGTTGCTTGATTTGTCACACCCTCGATGTGACTATAGCTCCCACGTGTCAAGGCACGACTTAGAGACATAATCGCATTGAAGGCATAAGTTGCAAGTTAGGCAATCTTCACAACATCCCATGTAATATAAATCATAAAGGGGAGATAACATAGTTGGCTTACACTCGCCACATCAATCAAGTACATAAATGACATTACATCATCCAAACACTCATGGCCCGACTACGACGCCAAAATAAAAGATAACCCAACATGCGACACGGTCCCGATCACCCCAAACTGGGCACCACTACTGATCATCAGGAAAGGAAACATAGTAACGTTGAGAGTCTTCGTCGAACTCCTACTTGAGCTCAAACGCGTCTCCTGGAGCGGAATCATCAGGCCCTGCCTCTGCTGTAATAGTAATCTGTGAGCCACAGGGAATCAGCAATCTCGCACCCTCACGATCAAGACTATTTAAGCTTATAGGTAAGGCAAGGTAAACATGTGGAGCTGCAGCAAGCGACTAGCAAATATGGTGGCTAAATTATTCACAAAAGAGAGCGAGAAGAGGAGGCAAAGCAAGAGCGAGTAACTAGAGAACCACCTGCGCAAACATTACTCCAACACCGTGTCCGCTTCCCGGACTACGCCGAGAAGAGGCCATCACGGTAACACACTCAGTTGATTCATTTTAATTAAGTTAAGGTTCAAGTTATCTACAACCGGACATTAACAAATTCCCATCTGCCCATAACCGCGGGCACTGCAGGGGAGTTCCAACTTAGCCCATGACAAGCTCTCACGGTCAACGAAGGAATAGACCTCCTCCCAAGACGTTCCGATCAGACTCGGTATCTCGGTTCTTCAAGACACTTCGACAGGTTAAAACAAGACTAGCAACACCGCCCGAATGTGCCGACAAATCCCGATAGGAGCTGCACATATCTCTTTCTCAGGGCACACTCAGATTGTCCTAGGTACAGGTAGGCCAGCCCAGAGTTGCCCTTGGTGGCCACCGGCAGCTGACAGGTGGACTAACACTCAGAGGAGCATTGGCCCAGGGGGGTTTAAAATAAGATGACCCTTGGGCTCCGGAAACCCAAGGGAAAAGAGGCTAGGTGGCAAATGGTAAAACCAATGTTGGGCATTGCTGGAAAATCTTTACTCAAGGCGAAATATCAAGGGGTTCCCATTATAACCCAACTGCGTAAGGAACGCAAAAATCCGGGAACATAACACCGATATGACGGAAAACTAGGGCGGCAAGAGTGGAACAAAACACTAGGCGAGAGGCCGAGCCTTCCACCCTTTACCAAGTATATAGATGCATTAAGATGACATGGCAATATAATGATATCCCAGCAAATAAATAAATGTTGCAACAAGGAACGGTCTCCAAATCTTCACCTGCAACTAACAACGCTATAAGAGGGGCTGAGCAAAGCGGTAACATAGCCAATCAATGGTTTGCTAGGACATGTTGGGTTAGAGGTTTGACATGGCAATTTGGGAGGCTTGAAAGCAAGTGGTAGGCATCGTAGCATCGGCATAGCAAAAGAGCGAGCAAACTAGCATAGCACAGATAGTAGTGATTTTGAGGGTACGATCATCTTGCCTGCACAGTTGTCAGAGTTGACTGGATCCTCGAAAGAAAACTCAACGGGCTCCTCGTTAGCGAACTCGTCTCCCGGCTCTACCCAAACAAGACAAACAAGCAACAAGAACACAATCAACCACGTGCAAAGATCAAACAACATGATGCAAAGATGATATGCTATGCGGGATGCGATGCGGGATGCATATGCAAGATATTAAAGGAAATGCAAGAACCTGGCCTCAACTTGGAAATCCAAGTGTGCCACTGGAAAGATGAGATGAAATCGCTTGAAAACGATATAAAGAACGCCGGAATCGGAGTTACGGTTTGAAAATGGCAAGCGACTCAAATATGGCACCGGTCTGCGATTTAGAACAAGTAGCCATCTAAATGCAATGAGATGAATATGCTACAGCACCCAAACATCACAACAAAATACATGGCAGGGATGCATTCAAGATGCTTAACAAAAGTCTAGCACTGAGCTACCGCCAAATCATCCATTAACAGGTTCAAACAAGTATGGCAAAAATGCATATGACAAACAGATCTCAGACTTAGTGAAACTAACACTTGTCTGGAGTTTCAGATCAGGTAGCACTCTTCGGAGCAACAAAACTACATGCTACAGGACCTGAACATGGCAAAGTAAAGTATGGCAAGAAGCTACTCAAAAAGCTTAACAAAAGTCCCTTAGTGACCTTGAGCCAAAAGGAATCAGAAAAATACAATTGCAAGCATGTGAACATGGTAAAAACATAAACAGGTCACGGACTTAGTGAAAGCTGGAACATGCTGAAACATATCTCAAGTAGGCATGTTTACGAGCTCGATGCACTCACTACGAAGCAAGTCATGATAAGCTAAGCATCCATCCATCAAGAATAGACAAAATGAAAGCTCGACATGGCAAGAACAATAGCATACCATGCACGGATCAACTACAACATCATCGGCAAAATTGCAAACAAGTTGACAATCTGCCCAGATTCACAAAGTAGCAAAAGTAGAGCTCGATTGACTCAAGCTAGGGTGCTCCATAATTGCAAACAAAGACATGGATGGATAGAGCACTACAAGATTAATAAAACATCCTTACTGGTCATCCTCAAAAGAGGCACAGATCACTAGGAAACAACATGAACATATGGCATCATGAGATAAACAGATCAAGGACTTAGTGGAAATGCTAAGTCCCTGAAATCAGAATTACTAAGTGCACCACTTTGCGAGCTTGTGCTAGTCACCACACTCATCAAAAAAATACATGGGTTGCACCTCTGGAAAGATGGCAAAACCCTTAAAAAAACATATGTAGAACTCATGGGCATATCATGCACACAATAATCATGGCAAAACTAACAAAAAGCTAAATGGAGTAGCAGATCTGACAATTAACTCAAGTAGCCCTCTTCTAATAGCATTTCGGGCATCATGGTGAACTCAAATGAAAACGATGCAATGGAATGAAATGATGCACTCTCTGAGATGAACATATTGATATTCTATATGCATGAATCGGAGCTACGGATGCAAAGTTATAGCATGATGAAGATAGGCACATGGATTAGGGTTTCTGAGAAAAGTCAACCCGAAAAAAAAACAGATCTCAGATCTGGCCGGGCGCGGACTTCGAGGATGGCCGGGGCACTGTTCACCGGCGGCGGGGATGACGCCGAAGGAGGGGGAGACGGCCGGACAGCGGTGGTGATGGCGGTGGCGGCCGGGCGGCGAGGTGCGACCGGGGCAGCGGAGCGCGGCGGCGGCTGCGGCGGCCCGGTGCGGTGGCGGGGCACACCGGCGGGGAGGCGTCAAAGTGGCGGAGGAGCGACGGCGGGCGGTTCGGCGGCGCGCGGCGGAGCTCGTGGCGGGGGGTGCGGTGGATGCGCGGCCCGGGAGGCGGTGGAGGAGGGCCGGTCGCGGGCTCCCGCGGGCCGCGGCGGCGGCGGGCACCGGGGTGCCACGTGGCACCGCGCGGTTGGTCGGTGGCGGCGAGCGGACACGTCCGCTCCGTCCGGACGTGTCCGGCTGCGGCGGAGGAGATATTGTAGGGTTAGGGGTGGAGAGATCGGAAAAATTTCGGGAGTGGACTTTAAATAGAGGTAGAGGGAGCTAGGAGAGTCCAAATGAGGTGCGGTTTTCGGCCACGTGATCGTGATCGAACGCTCTAGATGACGGAGAAGGCTTAGGTGGGTTTTGGGCCAAATTGGAGGGGTGTTGGGCTGCAACACACACAAGGCCTTCTCGGTCCCTCGGTTAACCGTTGGAGTATCAAACGAAGTCCAAATGATACGAAACTTGACAGGCGGTCTACCGGTAGTAAACGAAGGCCGCTTGGCAAGTCTCGGTCCAATCCAGAAATGTTTAATCCCCACACACGAAAGAAAGGTAGAAATGACCACCGGAGGAGAACGAAGCACCGGAATGCAAAACGGACAACGGGGAAAAAGCTCAAATGCATGAGATGAACACGTATGCAAATGCAATGCACATGATGACATGATATGAGATGCATGACAACGATAACAACACACGGAGACAAAAACCCGAATCCGAGAAAATAAATTAACTTAACGCCGGAAACGGCAAGAGTTGGAGTAAAATTGGGAAAGTTACATCCGGGGTGTTACAACACTCCACCACTACGAAAAGGATCTCGTCCCGAGATCTAGGACTGAAAGAACGCCGGGTATTCAGAATGGAGGTGATCCTCGCGTTCCCAGGTAGCTTCACGGTCGGAATGGTGTGACCACTTGACTTTGAGAAATTTGATTGACTTGTTGCGAGTCTTGCGTTCAGTCTCTTCAAGAATAGCAACTGGGTGCTCACGATAAGAGAGATCTTCTTGGAGCTCAATGTCCTCGAAGTTGACGGTGCGGTCAGGAGTCTTGAAGCACTTTCGGAGCTGAGAGACATGGAACACGTCATGAACATTTGCAAAGTTTGAAGGAAGCTCGAGTTGATAGGCGAGGTCGCCTCTCTTGCTGACAATCTTGAAAGGTCCCACGTATCTAGGGGCAAGCTTCCCTTTGATACCGAAGCGATGAGTACCTTTCATAGGAGAGACGTGGAGGTACACATGATCTCCAATCTCGAAAGCCAAATCACGGTGCTTACTATCATAGTAGCTCTTCTGACGGGATTGGGCTGCTTTGAGGTTATCATGAATGACTTTGCACATTTCCTCTGCCTCTGTGATTAAGTCATTACCCAAAAGCTGACGTTCACCGGTTTCAGACCAGTTGAGAGGGGTACGGCACTTCCTGCCATATAGAATTTCAAATGGGGCTTTGCCCGAACTTGCTTGAAAACTGTTGTTGTAGGAGAATTCAGCATAAGGAAGACAATCCTCCCACTTCATGCCGAAGGAGATCAGACAAGCCCTGAGCATATCTTCAAGAATCTGGTTGACACGCTGGACTTGACCGCTAGTTTGAGGATGGAAAGCTGTGCTGAAGCGGATGTTGGTGCCAATGGCATTCTGAAAAGAATCCCAAAACTTGGATGTAAAGATGCTACCATGGTCTGAAGAGATCACTTGTGGAATACCGTGCAGAGAGACAATACGAGAGGTATAGAGTTCCGCCAATTGAGCTGCAGTGATCGACTCTTTGATAGGCAGAAAATGAGCCACTTTAGTGAGTTTGTCGATGACAATGAATATAGCATCGTTGCCACGCTTGGACTTTGGAAACCCAGTCACGAAGTCCATTTCAATGTGGTCAAACTTCCATTCTGGAATGGCAAGAGGTTGGAGGAGACCAGCTGGCCTTTGGTGTTCTGCCTTCACTCTTCTGTAGACATCACATTCATTCACGAATTGAGCAATCTCGCGCTTCATTCGAGTCCACCAATAAGCATGCTTAAGGTCCTGATACATCTTCGTGCTCCCAGGGTGGATGGAGAGGAGAGAATTGTGAGCCTCGTTCATGATCACTTTACGGAGGTCACCTTTGGGTACAACAATACGATCCTCGAAGAAGAGAGTATCCTTGTCATCAAGGCGGTAGCACTTGTACTTGGGTTGACTCTTGGCAATCCCAATCTTCACCTTTTTCACCATAGCATCAAGAAGCTGGGCTTGGCGAATCTGGTCTTCCAAGGTAGGAGAGACTTGAAGGTTGGCGAGGAAACCTTGAGGAACAACTTGCAGATTGAGTTTGCGGAAAGCTTCACAAAGCTCGGGTTGATAAGGCTTGAGAATCAGACTGTTGCAATAAGCTTTCCTGCTCAATGCGTCAGCAATCACATTGGCCTTGCCTGGAGTATACTCAATACTCGGATTATACTCTTGAATCATTTCGACCCATCGAGTTTGCCTGAGGTTGAGATTAGGCTGAGTGAAGATGTACTTGAGACTCTTGTGATCAGTGAAAATGTCCACTTTTCTTCCCAATAGAAGATGTCTCCAAGTCAAAAGAGCATGCACAACTGCCTCCAACTCGAGATCATGAGTGGGGTAGTTATTCTCATTAGGCTTCAACTCGCGAGAGGTATAAGCAACAACTTTCTTCTCTTGCATCAATACTGCACCAAGACCTTGGAGAGAGGCATCACAAAAGACCTCGTACGGCTTGGATTCATCGGGCGGAGTCAGAACTGGAGCAGTGATCAATTTCTCTTTCAAAGTGTTGAAAGAAATGTCACACTCCGGAGACCAAACGTACTTGACGTGCTTCTGGAGAAGATTAGAGAGAGGCTTCGCGATCTTAGAAAAGTTTTCAACGAATCTTCGGCAGTAGCTTGCGAGACCGAGGAACCTACGGAGTTGCTTCACGTTCTGAGGAGGTTCCCAATTCACAATTGCAGACACCTTCTCAGGATTCACGGCAATGCCCTTGGTAGAGATGATATGACCAAGATAAAGAACCTCATCGAGCCAAAATTCACACTTGGAGAACTTGGCGTAGAACTTGTGTTCCCTGAGCTTATCGAGAACCAAACGCAAGTGCTTGGCATGATCTTCCTTGTTCTTGGAGAAAACCAGAATGTCGTCGAGATAGACCAAAATGAAGTCATTGGTGTAGACGTTGAAGATGAAGTTCATCATGCGAGAGAACGTCGGAGGAGCGTTGACGAGGCCAAAAGACATGACAGTGTATTCATATGAACCATAGCTTGTCCTGAAAGCCGTCTTGGGAATATCTTGCTCACGGATTCGAATCTGATGATAACCCATACGGAGATCAAGCTTGGAGAATACTTGGGCACCAATGAGTTGTTCGAACAGCTCGTTGATGTTGGGAAGTGGGTATTTGTTCTTGATGGTCTTCTTGTTCAATGGACGGTAATCAACACAAAGTCGGTCCGTTCCATCCTTCTTCTTCACAAAAAGAACACCACAACCCCACAGAGAAGAACTAGGCCGGATGAGACCCATTTTCTCTTAAATATCGAGTTGCTTCTTCAGCTCCTTCAACTCTTCAGGTCCGAGCTTGTAAGGAGGCTTGCACACAGGTTTCGTGCCAGGCTCAAGATCGACAACGAATTCAACTGGCCGGTGCGGAGGCATTCCTGGAAGCTCTTCTGGAAAGACGTCTTCATATTCGCAAATGACTGGAATATGCGAGATAGCATCCAGTTCACCCTTCTCATTAAGAGAAAACAGACGGATGGTATCATCACGAGCGGCAAAGACAATTACATCCTCAGACGAATGAGTCAATTGAATCAGCCTTGCAGCACAATCAAGATGTGCCTTGTGCTTAGAAAGCCAATCCATTCCGAGAATAAGATCAATATCCGAGTCACCAATAACCGTTGGAGAAGCCAGAAACTTGTAGTCACCCAATGTGATAGTAACATCCAGAATGATGGAGTTAGCATGCATGCGCTTACCGGGAGAGACAACTGCTAAAGGACTAGGCAAAACTTGCGAAACCAATTCATGCCTAGATGTAAACGGTCTCGAGATGAAACAATGCGATGCACCCATGTCAAAAAGAACTTTTGCAGGAATATCATTAACAGGAAGGCTACCCATGATGACATCTGATGAGTCCTCTGCCTGAGCTGCATTCATCAAGTTGACCTTGGCATGCTTGGGGTTATGCTTGACCACAGCTGTACTTGCCGATCTAACAGGAGAGGAGGAGGAAGACGCCTCTGGTTGAAACACTTGTTGGCATAGTGACCCTTCTGTTGGCACTTGTTGCACGTGACCTCTGAAAGCGGACGGTGATATGGAGCACTTGATCTTGGAGCTTGAGACGAAGTCTTGTTCTGAAAGCCAGGGTTGGGTGGGTGGGAAGAACCACTGCCACCTTTGCTCTTCTGCTGATACGGCTGATGGAACGGAGGAGGAGGAAGCCAATACTTCTGCTACTTGGCCACTTGAGTAGAGGAAGAAGGAGTAACATCTCTGACTCGCTTCTTGGAAGCATCACACCTCAACTGAGCAGCCTCTTGCTTCAATGCCATGTTGTAGAACTCATCGTATCTCAAGGGCTCAAAGAGAAAAAGAGCTAACTGAATTTCTTCTCTGAGACCACCCCTGAACTGGTATATCATGCTCTTCTCATCAGGTACGTCCTGCTTAGCAAAGCGGGCGAGATTCTGAAACAACTTGTTGTAGTCATAGACAGACAAAGAGCCTTGCTTCAGATTGCGGAATTCCTCACGCTTGCTTTCAACCACGCTCTGGGGAATATGATGAGCTCGAAAATCTCGATGGAAATCATTCCAAGTGATAACACGTCCACCTCTGGAATCCTTGTACTGCTGGAACCATTCTGCAGCTTGATCTTTTAGTTGGAAGGAAGCGAACTTGACAAAGTTCTCAGGCCTGACGTTACTGCACTCGAAATGATTGCACAGATCCACAAGCCAATCGTCAGCATCGGTTGCCTCAACACAATTGCTGAAAGTCTTTGGCCCATTAGCAAGGAACTGGTTGAGTGTAGCAAAGTGATTCTGATTGTTTCCTTGATTCCCTTGGTTGCCTTGATTGCGCTCTTGGAGAATTTGCATGATCAACTGTGTGTTTGCATTGGTTGCGGCCATCATAGCTTGCCATGCCTCCGGAGGAGGTGGAGGTGGTGGCGGATCAGGATTCAGAGTCGTGCGCGTTGGAGGAGCCATCCTGAAGAGGTTGACATCCATTAGCACATTGATAGACAATTATTGAAGCTGAATCCAATGGAATGAAAACTGCAACATATAGTCTTCACATCCGAACAAAATGAACGAATGCATTCCTCTTGAAATTGTCACATATCCCTAAATTGAGAAGCCACTTAGAATTAAGGTAGAGAAATAAATCAACAAGGTACGGATCAAGAACGAATAATCGGTAAGAAATCCCAATCTCAAACCAATATCCGTGGAAGAAGAACTAGAGCTACTAGAATTCCCACCTATGAAACTTCCGAACCTTTCCGATTATGGAATCAGGTGTTGGGGATATAGGGGAAGCATAATATCTCACCCAAATCTAGCAAATCCTACATCCAGCTGTATCCATCCTTCAACACATAACCAAGAAACCTTCGGAAACCATCTACCTCAACCTTCGAAAAGCATCCGTTATACAAGTTATGGCGATACTCCCGAACTCCCGCCCAGTATTGGGTGGCGTCAAGGTTATCTCACCAACGAACTGCATAAAAGAGATTTTCAATGTCGGCGTACTAAACTCAGGTATTTCAGAACTGCAACGATAAAATTATGACGACAACACCTCAGAGCTCAACTCCCCGGGACACTTCCACTAAACCCCTGACAGGAGGCACCAAGACAATGTTCTCATTATAAAACCATCGGAACGAATCCAAGATACCCGCGTGATCCTAAATTTTTTTTAGTGAAATTTGAGAAGAGAAGAGTCAAAACTCTACGTCAGGATGCCTTACCAGAGCGATGAGGAGACTGGGAAGTAAAAAGAATTCCTAAACTCTCTATTATATAATTCCTAGATGACTCAACACATTTTTCTAGACACAACTCGACCGCTAAAAACAATCAAGCAATGGGGCTCCTAAGGTCGGGGAAGGCTCTGATTACCAACTTGTAACACCCTCGATGCGACTATAACTCCCACGTGTCGAGGCACGACTTAGAGACGTAATCGCATTGAAGGCATAAGTCGCAAGTTAGGCAATCTTCACAACATCCCATGTAATATAAATCATAAAGGGGAGATAACATAGTTGGCTTACACTCGCCACGTCAATCAAGTACATAAATAACATTACATCATCCAAACACTCATGGCCCGACTACGGCGCCAAAATAAAAGATAACCCAACATGCGACACGGTCCCGATCACCCCCAGCTGGGCACCACTACTGATCATCAGGAAAGGAAACATAGTAACGTTGAGAGTCTTCGTCGAACTCCCACTTGAGCTCAAACGCGTCTCCTGGAGCGGAATAATCAGGCCCTGCATCCGGTGTAATAGTAATCTGTGAGCCACAGAGACTCAGCAATCTCGCACCCTTGTGATCAAGACTATTTAAGTTTATAGGTAAGGCAAGGTAAACATGTCGAGCTACATCAAGCGACTAGCAAATATGGTGGCTAACTTATTCGCAAAAGAGAGCAGAAGAGGAGGCAAAGCACGAGCGAGAAACTAGAGAACCACCTGCGCAAACATTACTCCAACACCGTGTCCTCTTCCCGGACTCCGCCGAGAAGAGGCCATCATGGTAACACACTCAGTTGATTCATTTTAATTAAGTTAAGGTTCAAGTTATCTACAACCGGACATTAACAAATTCCCATTTGCCCATAACCACAGGCACGGCTTTCGAAAGTTCAAATCCGTGCAGGGGAGTCCCAACTTAGCCCATGACAAGCTCTCACGGTCAACGAAGGAATAGACCTCCTCCCAAGATGTTCCGATCAGACTCGGTATCTCGGTTCTTCAAGACACTTTGACAGGTTAAAACAAGACCAGCAACACCGCCCGAATGTGCCGACAAATCCCGATAGGAGCTGCACATATCTCTTTCTCAGGGCACACTCAGATTGTCCTAGGTACGGGTAGGCCAGCCCAGAGTTGCCCCTGGTGGCCACCGGCAGCTGACAGGTGGACCAACACTCAGAGGAGCACTGGCTCGGGGGGGTTTAAAATAAGATGACCCTTGGGCTCCGGAAACCCAAGGAAAAAGAGGCTAGGTGGCAAATGCTAAAACCAATGTTGGGAATTGCTGGAAAAGCTTTACTCAAGGCAAAATATCAAGGGGTTCCCATTATAACCCAACCGCGTAAGGAACGCAAAAATCCGGGAACATAACACTGATATGACGGAAAACTAGGGCGGCAAGAGTGGAACAAAACACTAGGCGAGAGGCCGAGCCTTCCACCCTTTACCAAGTATATAGATGCATTAAGATGACATGGCAATATAATGATATCCCAACAAATAAATAAATGTTGCAACAAGGAACGGTCTCCAAATCTTCACCTGCAACTAACAACGCTATAAGAGGGGCTGAGCAAAGCGGTAACATAGCCAATCAACGGTTTGCTAGGACATGGTGGGTTAGAGGTTTGACATGGCAATTTGGGAGGCTTGAAAGCAAGTGGTAGGCATCGTAGCATTGGCATATCAAAAGAGCGAGCAAACTAGCATAGCAAAGATAGTAGTGATTTCGAGGGTACGATCATCTTGCCTGCACAGTTGTCAGAGTTGACTGGATCCTCCAAAGCAAACTCAATGGGCTCCTCGTTAGAGAACTTGTCTCCCAGCTCTACCCAAACAAGACAAACAAGCAACAAGGAGTCAACCACGTGCAAAGATCAAACAACATGATGCAAAGATGATATGCTATGCGGGATGCGATGCGGGATGCATATGCAAGATATTACAGGAAATGCAAGAACCTGGCCTCAACTTGGAAATCCAAGTGTCCCACTGGAAAGATGAGATGAAATCGCTTGAAAACGATATAAAGAACGCCGGAATCGGAGTTACGGTTTGGAAATGGCAAGCGATTCAAATATGGCACCGGTCTGCGATTTATAGCAAGTAGCCATCTAAATGCAATGAGATGAACATGCTACAGCACCCAAACATGACAACAAAATACATGGCAGGGGTGCATTCAAGATGCTTAACAAAAGTCTAGCACTGAGCTACGGCCAAATCATCCATTAACAGGTTCAAACAAGCATGGCAAAAATGCATATGGCAAACAGATCTCAGACTTAACGAAATTAACACTTGTCTGGAATTTCAGATCAGGTAGCACTCTTCGGAGCAACAAAACTACATGCTACAGGACCTAAACATGGCAAAGTAAAGTATGGCATGGAGCTACTCAAGGATCTTAACAAAAGTCCCTTAGTGACCTTGATCCAAAAGGGATCATAAAAATACAATTGCAAGCATGTGAACATGGCAAAAACATAAACAGGTCACAGACTTAGTGAAAGCTGGAACATGCTGAAACATATCTCAAGTAGGCATGTTTACGAGCTCGATGCACTCACTACGGAGCAAGTCATGATAAGCTAAGCATACATCCATCAAGAATACACAAAATTCAAGCTAGACATGGCAAGAACAATAGCATAGCATGCACGGATCAACTACAACATCATCGGCAAAATTGCAAACAAGTTGACAATCTGCCCAGATTCACAAAGTAGCAAAAGTAGAGCTCGATTGACTCAAGCTAGGGTGCTTCATAATTGCAAACAAAGACACGGATGGATAGAGCACTACAAGATTAATAAAACATCCTTACTGATCATCCTCAAAAGAGGCACGGATCACTAGGAAACAACATGAACATATGGCATCATGAGATAAACAGATCAAGGCTTAGTGGAAATGCTAAGTCCCTGAAATCAGAATTACTAAGTGCACCACTTTGCGAGCTTGTGCTAGTCACCACACTCATAACAAAAATACCTGGGTTGCACCTCTGGAAAGATGGTAAAACCCTTAACAAAACATATGTAGAACTCATGGGCATATCATGCACGCAATAGTCATGGCAAAAATGACAAAAAGCTAAATGGAGTAGCAGATCTGACAATTAACTTAAGTAGCCCTCTTCTAACAGCATTTCGGGCATCAAGATGAACTCAAATGAAAATGATGCAATGGAATGAAATGATGTACTCTCTGAGATGAACATTTTGATATGCTATATGCATGAATCGGAGCTACGGATGCAAAGTTATAGCATGATGAAGATAGGCACATGGATTAGGATTTCTGAGAAAAGTCAACCCGAAAAAAAAACAGATCTCAGATCTGGCCGGGCGCGGACTTCGAGGATGGCCGGGGCACTGTTCACCGGCGGCGGGGATGACCCCGGAGGAGGGGGAGACGGCCGGGCGGCGGTGGTGATGGCGGTGGTGATGGCGGTGGCGCCGGGCGGCGGAGCGCGGCGGCGGCCGCGGCGGCCTAGTGCGGCGGCGGGGCGCGCCGGCGGGGAGGCGGCGGAGCAGCGGAGGATCGACGGCGGGCAGTTCGGCGGCGCGCGGCGGAGCTCGCGGCGGGGGGCGCGGTGGAGGCTGGGCCAGGGAGGCGGTGGAGGAGGGCCGCCGCGGGCTCCCGCGGGCCGCGGCGGCAGCGGGCGCCGGGGTGCCACGTGGCACCGCGCGGTTGGTCGGTGGCGGCAAGCGGACACGTCCGCTCCGTCCGGACGTGTCCAGCGGCGGCGGGGGAGATATTTTAGGGTTAGGGGTGGAGAGATCCGAAAAATTTCGGGAGGGGACTTTAAATAGAGGTAGAGGGAGCTAGGAGAGTCCAAATGAGGTGCGGTTTTCGGCCACACGATCGTGATCAAACGCTCTAGATGATGGAGAAGGCTTAGGTGGGTTTTGGTCCAAATTGGAGGGGTGTTGGGCTGCAACACACATGAGGCCTTCTCGGTCCCTCGGTTAACCGTTGGAGTATCAAACGAAGTCCAAATGATACGAAACTTGACAGGCGGTCTACCGGTAGTAAACCAAGGCCGCTTGGCAAGTCTTGGTCCAATCCGGAAATGTTTAATCCCCACACACGAAAGAAAGGTAGAAATGACCACCGGAGGAGAACGAAGCGCCGGAATGCAAAACGGACAACGGGGAAAAAGCTCGAATGCATGAGACGAACATGTATGCAAATGCAATGCACATGATGACATGATATGAGATGCATGACAACGATAACAACACACGGAGACAAAAACCCGAACCCGAGAAAATAAATTAACTTAACGCCGGAAACGACAAGAGTTGGAGTACAAATTGGGAAAGTTACATCCGGGGTGTTACATGATTAGTCTTGGTATTGTGATCCTTCGACGACACCCCTCTTCTACTGCTGCCTCCGTGGTGTTGGCCCTTTGGTCTGCCAACTAGGTCATCCCTTGTTCGGGGTGTCCTTTTTTTCTTCTCTTCTTCAGTCATTGATGTGCGTCAGTTTTTCTCTCTTCTTCTGTAACCTTGTTGCTTGTATGGTCTTCGGCCTGGTTTCCCTTATAAACGGGGTCAATTTGTTTAGGTTTTCGATTTTGTTTTCCTTATAAACTGGATCAACCAAAGTTAAGGGGTGACTCTTGGCTTTGGCAGCTTTTTGAGCAATATATTTAGGTGGGGACCTTCCCCCGGTGACCGTTCAAAAAAAAATTCTCTTTTTTGCTAAGAGCTACTTAGATGTCCAAATACTCTTAAATTTATCTCAAGCATCTTTCACCATAAAAAATCATATATTTTTTTGAATTTTTCTAGTATTTGAAACAAATTTACCTTTCACTTATGGGCTCATCTGAGCCCGGGAACAAATACGATGTGTCCAAACTTTTACCAGTATAAAAGAAAGTTATTCATTATCACAACTATAGATAGAAAATTTTACTATAGTACATCCTATAAGAAACTTTTACTACACTACCAAAATGTTGCAAATTTATGATTACAATAACCAAGAACAACTACACTCTACAATAAGAGAGAGGTGTGGTTACAGGGGCGGAGGGGCAAGGACGATGGTGGCGGCGGACGGTGAGGTCAACAGGGACACCGATAACGTTGGAGGCAGCAGAAGACAAGGGCAATGGTGAGGGCGAGGATGCTAGAGGTGAAAAGGGAAGGCGAGGGTGAGGACACACGAGGCGACGATGAACGGTGTGGGCGGCGGGGAAGACGGGGAAGGTGATGATGTTGGAGGCGGCGAATGGTGACCACAATGGTGACAACATCGAAGGGCGCTAGGACGCTGGCGATGACAACGACACAAGAGAGCGAGAGGGAGAAAGACTTTGTGTTTGTGGATAAGGTGTGAGTGGCTGCGGGTGTGAGCAGGTTTGGTGGATAAGGTGGTAGATAGCAGTGACGGGCGACATCGAATACCCGCCATAGCTACATTCGAGTGGAGGGTGCCACATGGCACCTGCCACAGCTAAGTTTTGAATCAGATCCTACCACACTAAAATCAATTTTTAAAAACATTTGAACTTCAAACTTTTCATTTGATTAATACACACCAACGAAAGCCCCATTTTCAAAGTTGGCGACTTTTCTAGTTGGCCTGCTATTTATGAGACATTAACTGATTTAGGGCAAAAATCTTTGAGTGTACAAGCAAGATCGGAAAGAGATCAAACCTGTCATGGTATTTTTATAATACCCCTAAATTATGTGGTAAAAAATTAGCAGCGTTAAGGCAAAAAGTTGATGTACTTCGTGTACAAAGTAAACACTCTCCCACAAAGTGTTAGGGTTTCGAACGGAAATCACCGCCTTCCTCCATTTATTTAAATCATTGGGACTTTAAACATTTTCCATTAGTAATACACTCCATCCAAAGCACCATGCTCAAATTTGAGAATATTCTAGGTTTGGTAATGATGATTTTCTTAGAAATTTTTGGATCTAACGAATGAGTGGAGGACGGCTAAAAGAGCCCGCCACCGCTATCTTTTGGAAATTTTGAGTTAGGTTGGCGTGTTTTACCGAAATACTGTTGTGGGGGGCATTATTTTGGCCCACCACTATTATACGCCAAATAAGTGATGGGCAATTTCAACGCGTCCGCCACTTCTCGCTTTCACCATGTGGTCAAATTTGAAAGAGTTTATGACTAGCTGGCCAGTGTTTCTGGCGGCCATTACTTGCATGGTTTCAGTGGCGAGTGCTTGTATTTACTCGCCATTACTACTTTTCAAAAATAATAGTGACTGGTACTTGAAGGCGCCAGCCACTTCTTTGAGGCCACCTATAAGATTTTTTGAAGTAATGTAGGGGTTTGATCATTCTTCTCTATTAAAGGAACCTTATTTATTATTAAATTAGTAATCAAATGAAGAATCTTGTGTCTTTGGCCTTTACATCACCAAACTATATATGAGGATGGGACAAGTCATGCTACCTTATTGCTCATCATCATGGTGTAACGCCCGGGCCAAACCCATCGGTCCACCCATGGATTTGTGGCTGTTAAGTCTGGCATACAAATTCGTCTCACATTCTCACAGATCAATTCTAGTCTTTTCCTGCGCACTTTGTTCTTACTCATGTGCACATGGGATCAACTTCTAGTCGGACAACTATCCTCAAATTACTCCAAGCCAAGCACTCTTAACATTGAGGTTCTCTCGGGTGGGCTCCTAGGAAAAAAGTGCACCTTGTTGATATGAGTAGTCTATCATTCATATTAAACCGAGACATAACACCCCCCCCTTCTCAAAGGAAAACACGTCTTCGTCGGCCCATCATGAACATTCCATCTTGGCACATGTTTGTGCACACCAGTGTTAAAATTTACATGTGCTGCATGTATTCATCACTGATCCTCACACACCCTTGTAACCGCGAGGGTCAACTCTGATACAAATTGTAATGCCCAGACTAAACACATTGGTCCACCCACCGATTCTTAGCTATTGTGCCTGGGACATAGACTGGATCTACAGACCAACAATAGTCTTTCCTACGCTCTTTGTCCTCACTCGTGCGCACCCGGGATCAACTTCCCATTCAGTCACCAATTCTTGAATTGCTCCAAGCCAAACATGCTTAGTTTTGAGGTTCTTTTCCGGTGGGCTCCCAGAAAGTAAGGTGCACCTTGTTGATATGAGTAGTGTATCATTCATATTAAGTTAAGATGTCACACATGGTAACTTACGTGCAAACACTCTTGAACTTTGACTTGGGGAAAAGTTATTTAAATATACTCCAATAAATAATGTGCAAAATACCATGCTCGTTACACATAAGTTATTGAAAACATACCCCGGTAACTTTCTCTCTAAATAGTCCACGTCAAGTAAAAATATGAAGCACACTTAACTTTTAGGTTTCTTTCGAGTGGGCTCTCGGAAAATAAGGTGCACCTTGTTGACATGAGTAGTCTATCATCCCTATTAAGCCGGGATGTCACACATGGTAATTTACGTGCAAACACCATCAAATTTTGACTTGGGTGGGAGGAGTAGCTTGGTACTTTTACTTGCCGCAGATCTAATAACTTTGACCGGGGAGGGGAAGATGGTGAAACACACCCCGATAACTGCATGTGTAAACAACATGATAAGTTATGTATCACAGACATGATAGCTTATGTATAAAACACCATTATAACTTTGACCCAAGGAAAAAAGTTTGTTGAAACATAACCCCGGTAACTTCTATGTAATAGCATGATAATTTATGCACCAAGGACCTGATAACTTACATTCCAACATTGGGCTAACTTTTCACCTGGGGAGGGAAAAGTTTTCGAAACATACCCCTGATAATTTCTGTGTAAACAACATGGTAATTTTCACACCATAAACCGGACAACTTACATACAAAAACCATGGTAATTTTGACCTGGGGATTTTTTGTTGTTGAAATGTACCCCCCCCCTCCTCGAGATAAATTTTGTGTAAATTGGATGATAATTTACGCACCACAGACCTGATTACTTGCATTCAAACATCATGGTAACTTTTTCAATGGGAGGGGGTTTGTTTAAACCTACCAGGTAACTTATGTGTAAAGTTACCATGCTTCTCATGATATAGTTTATTGCCTTCTCATGCTATAGTTAGCAACCTTATCAGGTATAGTTACCAGGCTGCTCGTGTCATAGTTATCACACGCTCATGCCAAAGTTACCATTCCTAAAATTATTTTTCTGGTGATATCATAGAAAAAGATGGATTCAAATACCCTTATTTATGTACATCAAACAACAAGTAAAGATGGTTGGCGTTGGTTATTGGGCTTAGTAGCTATTAAATAGATCCGGTTCAAGTCCCTTTCTAGCACTTTGTTCTTTTTCGTATTGTTCTGTGACTAGAAAGGAATACAATGAAAAACACCAACGATTAGTATCACTAGCTACAATTTTCAAGAGAAGGGAAGAATCTATGAAAACGAGCATGCGACAATAGCGATCACGAGTTGTTTTGTTTTGTCACCAGATATCATACTCCATAGCTAAAAATAGTTACTAGCATAGAGGTTCAGGACTACAGTGGCATATTATGCAGGAACTGGGTACAGAATAAAGTAATATAAATATATTATTCTCTACTTATATGTACTCCAAAAGGACGTAAGTTTTCCCCCCTTTCCTCCCCCCCTTCCATCTTTAATTTTTCTCCCACGTCTTATTAGTTTTCCAAAATAAATAATAGTTTTTTGGTAAGTCATTAAGTTTTCACCAAATAAATGATTAAAAATAAGATGGCAAGTAAATCTTGGTGATCGGGTAGAAAAACTTGCTAAATTAGTTCTTATCAAATAAATGCTTAACAATAAAATGACACGTAAATCATGATGATTACGTATCAAAGCTTACTAAGATTTTAACGCATCAACATAATAATAAACGTGTAGTCACAGGCTAATTTACTAGCATGTGTATGTTTCCATTGCAACGCACGAGAAATTATCTTCTGGTCTATTCGTAAAAGACATTAAATATTATGTTAGTCTATGTTCCTGTTGCAACACACGAGAAATTACATTCTTTTGAATGTATATGTACTTCAAAAGAGTATAAGGTTCGATCATCCACTTCGTCCTTGGTCCAGCACTCCTCTTTCCCTCTCGTATGTTATTCATCACTTGACAAATAAAATTATGTTTTGTTTGGCAAGACATTAAGTTCTTGCCAAATAAGTGATTATCAACTAAAATATTTAGGTAGGTAAATCACGGGTTTGATAAACAATTATTTATACAAATCACACTAATATGAATAGATAATCAGAGCTAACTTGTTAGAATATTGACACAGGTTGCAAGTGCGGGAGCAATTATCTATGAAACCAAACAATTGAAGCGATGAGATAGGACAAGGGAGGGAAAGGGGGGATGCGCAAAAAAAAAAAGAAAGAAAGAAAGAAGAAGAGGGGCTCCGGACAGGAGCAGAAGCATGCCATTCCCTACCTACCAACCTACCAAATCCGTCCCTGGGGCTCCGCAACCACTCACTCACCCTCCTCTCTCTCCTCGCACCAACTCGGTCAAATGTCTCGGAGTGATCCGGGTCAATGGGAATGGGACCCTTTCCGCTCTATCTCTCTCCATCCACCTCGACCTCGCCCCGCTTTCTCTCCCTCCGCCCCTCCTTCTCCGCCACCATATAACCCCTTTCCTTCCTCCCTGAGATCAAACGACAGTCGTCACTTGCCTAGGGCTGTGTCTGTCTCTCTCTCTCTCGCTCTCTCTCTCTCTCTCTCCCTCTCCCTCTCCCTCTCTCTCTCTCTCTTGCCTAGGGCTGTGGGCCGTCGGCGGACATGGGGAGATCGCCGTGCTGCGAGAAGGCGCACACCAACAAGGGCGCCTGGACCAAGGAAGAGGATCAGCGGCTCATCGCCCACATCAAGGACCATGGAGAAGGGTGCTGGAGATCGCTCCCCAAAGCAGCAGGTACAACATAGTATATCTTTATTTGGTATCAGGACTCAACATTGGCATGCATGCCGGCCGTGTGGGAGGGTGATGTTGATTCGTCTGCATGTATTCGTGTAGGGTTGCTGCGTTGTGGAAAGAGCTGCCGGCTGCGGTGGATCAACTACCTGAGGCCGGACCTTAAGCGCGGCAATTTCTCCGACGAGGAGGACGAGCTCATCATCAAGCTTCACGAGTTCCTCGGAAACAAGTAAGCCATCTAATTAAGCCCCAGCTTGCTATGGCCATCGAAAAATCTGAACTGAAATATATGTGTCGGATGCGATTTGACGGCGGACGGCGGTGATATTGATTCTTGGCTTCCTTGCTTTGCAGGTGGTCGCTGATCGCCGGGAGGCTGCCGGGGAGGACGGACAACGAGATCAAGAACTACTGGAACACGCACGTCAAGCGCAAGCTCCTCGCCCGCGGCGTCGACCCGCAGACCCACCGCCCGCTCAATGCTGGCACCACCGCCGTGCAGGGGATGCACACGCCTTCGTCCCCCGTCGTGGCGAGCGGCGCCAGCCCTCACCACCTCGCGGGCGGCTCCAGCTGCTCGCCCGATGCGAGCGGCCACAGCAGCGACGCCGACGACAGCGTGTCCTTGCCGCCGTCACTGGCGGGGAACCTCGGCGTGGGCATGATCGACCTGAACCTGTCCATAAGCCCGCCCTACCAGCCGCCGCTAAGCCGAAAAGCGGATGGTGTTCTTAGGACGGGATACTCGGAGAGGCAGAAGATATGCTTGTGCTTGAACCGGCTGGGGTTGCACGGCGGCGAGGGGTGCAGCTGTGAGATTCGTTGATGCCTCGCTTCGAGATCCTGAAGCACAATAGCTTATTAGAGATCGAGATATTAGCTTCAGAAAGTCAGAGCTCAGATTAATTAGAGAGAGAGAGATAGAGAGAGAGAGAGGGGAAATTTATGTTTTCCCGGAGCATTTTTGTGTAAGTTGATCGTAGGAAGTTTTGTGTTTGCCTTCATTCTCTTATGCCTGGTTTGGATTGCAACGTGTACCGATGGGGGCCCTTGACTGTCATGTTCCAGACCGGCTATAATCTTTGATTGTAGCCCAGTCTGGCTTAATTGTCGTGCTGCTGGTTTTGTTCACCGGAACCAATGCTGCTTTGTTCTTTCCTCTTTCTTTGATGCATGGCACAGCTAGCTGTGGGTGGTGAAGTCAGATATGCGTTGGTAGTGGAGCTCAACGCCTTCTTTCCTGGTTGTTTTGCTTCGTGACACCTTTTTGTCCATTACCACTTCATTTCCGTAAGCTTCTTCAGTCTGCCCTTTGTCACACATGTTTCATGTAGTCTTAAAATAAGTGTCTCAACTTTATACTAACTTTAAATTTTTATTGACTTTAGTACTAAACTTAAGACACTTCTTCTAAAATGGAGGAGTAATACATAAAAGGTCATTTATATGTTCTTTTAAAGAGCATACCTTAATTTTACAGAACAGAGCAAATGTTGTTTACAAGCAGGATGCGAACATCATCGTAGGTGACACCCAGTCCACACAATGCTAGCTACCTAAACTGATGTCTCCATTTTGTGCAAGTTTCCGGTCCTTGATTTTATCCAAGATTTGAGAACCTAAGACGTGAGCTCCAACTTGCATTCCTCCGCTTCCACAATGACCCAGCAATGCCAATCGCCAAGGAGTCAAAGCCCCGCCTCTCCGCTTTCCTGAAGCTACCGGGGTGCCTAAGCCACCAGTCCATGAATGTGTCCGCAGCATCGACCGAGGAATATGTTGGGTTTCGTAGTAATTTAAAAAAATTTCCTACGCACACGCAAGATCATGGTGATGCATAGCAACGAGAGGGGGAGAGTGTGATCTACGTACCCTTGTAGATCGAATGGAAGCGTTAACTTGGTTGATGTAGTCGTACGTCTTCACGGTCCGACCGATCAAGCACCGAAACTACGGCACCTCCGAGTTCTAGCACACGTTCAGCTCGATGACGATCCCCGGACTCCGATCCAGCAGTGTCGGGGAAGAGTTCCGTCAGCGCGACGGCATGGTGACGATCTTGATGTAGTACTGTCACAGGGCTTCGCCTAAGCACCGCTACAATATTATCGAGGACTATGGTGGAAGGGGGCACCGCACACGGCTAAGAATATGATCACGTGGATCAACTTGTCTCTAGGGGGTGCCCCTGCCTCCGTATATAAAGGTTCAAGGGAGGGGGGCCGGCCGGCCAGGAGAGGCGCGCCAGGAGGAGTCCTACTCCCTCTGTGAGTAGGACTCCCCCCTTTCCTAGTTGGAATAGGATTCGTGGAGGGGGGGGGAGAGGAGAGAGAGGAGGAAGGGGGGCCGGCCCCCTCTCCTTGTCCAATTCGGACCAAGGGGGGGGGGGCGCGGCCCATCTCTGGCCACCTCTCCTCTCTTCCACTAAGGCCCACTAAGGTCCATATACCTCCCGGGGGGTTCCGGTAACCTCCCGGTACTCCGGTAAAATCCCGATTTCACCCGGAACACTTCCGATATCCAAACATAGGCTTCCAATATATCAATCTTTATGTCTCGACCATTTTGAGACTCCTCGTCATGTCCGTGATCACATCCGGGACTCCGAACAACCTTCGGTACATCAAAATGCATAAACTCATAATATAACTGTCATCGTAACCTTAAGCGTGCGGACCCTACGGGTTCGAGAACAATGTAGACATGACCGAGACACGTCTCCTGTCAATAACCAATAGCGGAACCTGGATGCTCATATTGGCTCCTACATATTCTACGAAGATCTTTTATCGGTCAGACCGCATAACAACATACGTTGTTCCCTTTGTCATCGGTATGTTACTTGCCCGAGATTCGATCGTCGGTATCCCATACCTAGTTCAATCTCGTTACCGGCAAGTCTCTTTACTCGTTCTGTAATACATCATCCCGCAACTAACTCATTAGTTGCAATGCTTGCAAGGCTTAAGTGATGTGCATTACCGAGAGGGCCCAGAGATACCTCTCCGACAATCAGAGTGACAAATCCTAATCTCGAAATACGCCAACCCAACATGTACCTTTGGAGACACCTGTAGAGCTCCTTTATAATCACCCAGTTACGTTGTGACGTTTGGTAGCACACAAAGTGTTCCTCTGGCAAACGGGAGTTGCATAATCTCATAGTTATAGGAACATGTATAAGTCACGAAGAAAGCAATAGCAACATACTAAACGATCGGGTGCTAAGCTAATGGAATGGGTCATGTCAATCAGATCATTCAACTAATGATGTGACCCCGTTAATCAAATAACAACTCTTTGTCCATGGTTAGGAAACATAACCATCTTTGATCAACGAGCTAGTCAAGTAGAGGCATACTAGTGACACTCTGTTTGTCTATGTATTCACACATGTATTATGTTTCCGGTTAATACAATTCTAGCATGAATAATAAACTTTTATCATGATATAAGGAAATAAATAATAACTTTATTATTGCCTCTAGGGCATATATCCTTCAGTATAGGGGTTGCAACGCGTCAAAGCAGTAATGCCAAACTTCTCTAGCGTCGACGCACTGAACTGCAAAGTGATCAATGTAATCTTCATCTTGGAAGATGGGATGTCTTGAAGGCCATGGCGCGCATGCCGATCCGATGTCCATAGTCGGTATTGCGCAGCTAGCCAAGCGAATATCTTACATTTAACTGGAGCTCAACTTCTCCCGATGCAGACCGCCGTAGTGGATCGAACTAGTCCTTGACATAGGTGTGAGTAGGTGGATTTAGCGGAATAAACATATGATGTCATGCAAGGCCAAGCGAAAACATAAGGGGCGTGGTAGTCGCGCTGCATAGCAGCAATGGCGTGTCGCAGATACATCAGGTGCAATTGCACCATGAAAAGAGGTTTTTGGCAGAACGTCCTAGATCCAATACTCATCCACCATCATCTCCTAAATTGTTCTGTGGTTTTTGGTGCGGGTGTCGACTCTAGCATAGATCAAAGGTGCAATGTCCTCGACCGAAAAACCATGGATCCATCGATCCATTATGAAAAAAACTTGGTTACATTCTCCCACTGTGGTGTTGACCAAACTATCAAAGACCAATCGAGCATCGCTATCCACCATGAGAGCAAGCCCTTGCCACGGTCTATCTGGATTAGTTCATCGCAACCATTCCCACCTCACCCTTAGAGGAAGCGCCTATAACATATGGTTCTTTATGCCCAGCCCTCCAAAGCAAGTAGGCACAAAGATAGTGTTCCAAGCAACAAGGCACTGCCCACCATTGACCTTCTCTTTGCCAGCTGAAAAGAAAAGAACACATCCATTTGTTCATATCATCCAAAACCCAAATAGGCGCATCTAGCATAGGCAATTGGTGAACCGGCCTAGCAGCAATGATTGATTTGACCAGCACTAGCCTGTCGGAACTCTTGATACGTCCCAAATGATCTACTTCTCCAAACACTTTTGCTCTTGTTTTGGACTCCAATTAGCATGATTTGAATGCAACTAACCCGAACAGATGTTGTTTTAAGCGGAATTGCCATGGTGTTATTTTTGTGCAGAAATAAAAGTACTCGGATTGAGCTGAAAATTTACGGAGATTATTTTCAGAATATATGAAAAATATTGGCGAAGAGAACTACTGGAGGGGGCACCCAGGAGCCCTGTGAGCTTGTGGGCCCCTCGAGCATCCGGTTGCCCTAATTCTAACTCCATAATTAACGTTTCGCAGAGAAAAAAATTAGAGAGAAGGATCATCGCGTTTTACGATATAGAGCCGCCACTGATGCCTCCATTTTGCACCATGTTTTCCGAGTGTTATTTATAATGTTTTTTTATCAATATAATACTTTGGGGTGCAATTCTAATGTTTTTCTCTTAATTTGCAAGATTTACATGAAGAGGGAGATTGCCAACAGCTGGAATTCTGGACCTGAAAAAGCCATGTCGGAGATACATATTATGAACATCTCCAAATGAGATAAAATTTCATGAAAAATTATTTTGGAATAAATAAAAAATATTGGATAAAGGAATTACCAGAGGGGGCCACTGTGACACCCCCGATTAAATCGTACACTAATCATACATGCAAATGTGTACGATCAATATTAGGGACTCACGGGAAGATGCCACAACACAACTCTAGACACACATAAAAACAATACAAGCTTCATATTACAAGCCAGGGGCCTCGAGGGCTCGAATATAAGCTCGATACACAAGCGTCAGCGGAATCAACAATATCTAAGTATAGACATAAAGTTAGACAAGACTGCCTTAAGAAGGCAAACACAAAAGCAACAACGATCAAAGAGGCAAGGCCTCCTGCCTGGGACCTCCTAACTACTCCTGGTCGTCGGCAGTCTCCATGTAGTAGTATCCGTCGGTGGTGACATCTGGCTCCAAGGATCCACCATCTAGTTGCAACAACCGGAAATAAGAAAGAAGGGGGAAATGGGTAGTAAAGCAATTGTGAGTACTCATCCAAAGTACTTGCAAGCATCAGATCTATACTAAGTATGCATTGGTATCAAATGGAAGGGTTGTATCTGTGGACTGAACTGCAGAATGCCAGAATAGAGGGAAGGCCTAGCCTATCAAAGACTAGCATCTTCAAGCAGCTCGAAGCATCTTGTAGCAAGTAGAAGAGTAAAGAATAGCAATTTATAATTAACAAGCATGTTGTAGCATTAATGCCCAGAGATCCTTCCTCGACTCCGTGCGAGAAAGCAATCCCAGGGCCACATATCTCAAGTATCCATTTCTAGTTGTAAAAGACCAGGATATAAGTCTAAACGTCCGTTACCGTGGACACGGCTATTAAAAGATAATCTTCCCTACAGGGGTGCACCACGTTTTCCAACACGCTTGATTACTCTGGCCGGACACACTTTTCTGGGTCAATGGCCGGCCTCGGAAGATCAACACGTCATAGCCCTACCTAGGCTCATCAGAGAGGTCCCCGCCGGTCTACATCTTAAGCACTCCGGAGTCTAGGCCCATCGCCCGTTGCACTCCGGGTCGTTGCGAGCAGGGCGGATCCAGGCTCCACCACTAAAGGATAGTGCCGGCCTAGCCGTGCCGCAATGCTGAACTGGACATCTGGCAAAGCTTCGCCTGATACTATGTCATCAAGGCCCATAACTATTCTCGCGTGGTGGTTAGTGCATAAAGGACAAAGGCCAACTCAGAACAAATACCCAAACCATAGTGTATTATTAGCTTGCGGAGACGAGCAGAGACTCATGATCGATGTGACCCCGTCGCCTCGTCTTGTGGACTTACGGCAAGGGCCCAGAATGCCCGGTCGTGCCACATAATTATCTTGCGGGTGCTCTCCGGGTCCGCCCGACTTTCAGCAAGGTCTCAAGTAAAGTTAAGGTAACCACTTGTCTAAACATCAAGGGGAAAACCCGAGGAATCACCCTCGGTGGATTCCACTCGATGTAATCGTCAAGGTGAACATAAGAGGAACCACCCTCGAGGTTCACACTTGAGGGGTTGCACGGTAGAGTCGTATCGGGAGTGGTAAAGGAGGAATCACCCTTGATGACCACGACCGAACACTACAAAAAAAAGACACATCCATGACATTTTGGGCCAAACAAAAAAATTTCTATCATACTTATGACACTTCTATGATGATAATTGTGACAAAACCGGTATCATCATAGATGTGGTGGGGTCCTAATTCTATGAAAAAAAATCATGACAGAAAATGGGCTTTTCGTCCTGGGCCTGGGAGTGCCGAAGATGTAGTTGCATGACATTCTTTGGGCCGTCCATGACGGAAAAAACCGTGGTAGAAGCGAGGGCGAGGAAAATATTAGGGGAGTTCCCGGTCACGGTGGGTGGTCGGGGGCCGAGCTATGCGTGTTTTTCTCGTACGTACACGCGTGTGCGCGAGGCGTTGTGCTCTAACTGAACCCGAGCGATTGCACTGCAGGCTACGCGTTTCTGAACCCAAGCAATCGATCGATGGCTGTTAACTGAACCCGATCGAGCGATTCCTTCGATACTGCTGCTAACTGAAGCCGATCGATGCTACCTCTGGATGAACAGTGAGCGTTATTGGGGGGTTTGGATGAACAGTTCCTGATGGGGGTTGGATGAACAGGAACCCGTGGTAGTAGAGGCCGTTGCCGCTGCATGAACAGGAACCCGTGGTAGTAGAGGCCGTTGCCGCTGCATGAACAGAACCCCGATCGATCAAGCTGGTGGATGAACAGGACCCCGTGGAGGGCTGGATGAACATGACCTCATGGAGGGTTGATTGATCAGTAGCCGGTGGAGGGCTGGTTGAATAGTAGCCGGTGGAGGGGTGGTTGAACAGGACCTCGTGGAGAGGGCTGGTTGAACAATAGCCGGTGGAGGCTGGATGAATAGGAGCCCGTGGATGAACAGTCGCAGGTGGAGGCTGGAGGAGGTCGATGGTGGATGGACAGTAGCCCGTGGAGGCTGGAGGAGGTCGACGGTGGATAAAAACAGCATCCCATGGAGTCCCATTTTGCGGTACGCCACACCCCTCCCGATGAACAGGACCCCCGTTACGATAGTAGCGCTCCAACACAAGTCCGTTTCCTCCATTTTGTGGTACGCCACACCCCTCCCGATCAACAGGACCCCGTTTCGACCGTAGGAGGTATGTTTCTTCCGTTTTGCGGTATGCCAGACCCCTCCCGATGAACAGGATCCCGTTTCCATCATGTCCGGTCAAACACAAGGCCGTTTCCTCTGTTCTGCGGTACGCCAGGCCTCGTTTCCATTGGCTGTTCCGTCCAAGCCGGTTGGCTCCCAATGAACAACACGTGTTTCGTTGCCTCCCGATCAACACGACGCCTTCCGTTGCCTCCCCATGAACATAATTGGGCGTGTTTCTCCGTTTCGACCCAGCCACAGCCATGTACACGAGCCCTGGCCGTATGTATGCGTGAGTGGGCGTTTGAGACCCCACCCGTATGTACGTAATTGGGCGTATTTACTTTCTTGCACCCTGGCCGCTGTACGTACATGTATATGCTACATGCGCGCCTCTACTACCACATGTGCACGCCTCTACATCGATCAGTATGTACGCACACGTTCGCGTCTAGAATGACAATGCTACGTACGCTTCGACCGGGTGGGTCCTGACTGTCAGGCACTTCCCTGCGTGCAAAGATGTAGCTGGTGAGTTCCCAGCAGTCAGGGGGGCGAATCATTTTTTTGCCCGTAATATGGATGCACTTCCTTGCATGCGAAGATGTAGTTGGTGGGTCCCAGTAGTCAAGGGGTAATGTTTTTTTGCGAAATACGGTGGCCCGTTCGGTGGGTCCCTGCTATTGAGTGGAGGAATCATTATTTTCGGTGAAATAAGGAGGCACTTCCTTGCTGCGGTCGTGGACCCAACTGTCAGCCTCTCCACGTACAGTACTCTTCCAATGAGAGTCGTTCCTTGACCACGTTGACCACACCACGGCGAGAGCACCAGGGCAGTGGACGATGGCGAGGCCTAGGAAGGGGACGACGCGGAGCCGGGGAAGACGCGACAGTGGATGCCCATGCGGAGAGGAGTACGAGTGTTCACTGGTTCAACTGTGGTGTGAGGCTGCCGTCACCGCAGGGCCTGGCCAGTGGTGGGAGTAGTAGGGGGCAGAGAGGCCTCCGCGGCATCACAGCTGGCCATGGGAAGTAGGAGCACACGGCATGACCGACGCTGGTTTGGGCGGCTGGAGCAACAACACCAGAGGTTGAAGAAGCACTACCACCGTTGGATGGACATCGTACGGTTAATGGATCTAGAATCATTCATATTGACTAAGTTTACAAAGCCCTCCGTCCCCGTCAACTTAGTAGACCCACAAGTCAGCCTCCCACTATGGTGGGTCCCAGCTAGCAGGGGTATTCATTTTTTGTGCGTAATAAGGAGGCACTTCCTTGCGTGCAAAGATATAGCTGGTGGGTCCGACCTGATAGCAGGGGGAATATTTTTTTCGTGAAATACAGAGGCCCTTCTGGTGGGTTCCAGCTGTCAGGTGGAGGAATCATTATTTTGCGTGTAATAAGGAGGTATTTCCTTGCGTGCGGCCGTGGACCCAGCTGTCAGCCTCTCCACGCACAGTCTACTTCCAATGGATGTCGTTCGTTGACCACGTTAACTACTCTGCGCCGAGCGCATCCAAGGTGGTGGACGACAGTGAGGCCCCGGATAACAACGAGGTGGAAATGGGAAGACGCAGAAGTAGAGTCACAGACGAAGAGGTGTACGAGGGTTAACTAGTTCTGGTGCGGTGTGGTTCACTAGTCGGTGGAGAAGAACAGGAGGTGTGGAAGGGTGGAGGGATGGCATGTCCAACGGTGGGCTAGCGCTTCACAATGAAGCGTGCTAAGCAGAGCTGCTAGCATCAGGAGGCAGGAGCAGGTGGTCCCGGTGGCGCTGGAGAAAGAAGACAAGAGATTGAAGATGGATGCCGGTTGTTGGATGTAAATCCAACAACTAACGATGTCAGAATCATTTATTGACTAAGTTGACAATGACTTGCGTTGGCTTCGACCTATTGGCCCACATTTCAGCCTCCAAAAATGTGGCACGTATTTGTCCCATTTTTCAGAATTTTGTTGCCAAAAAATACAGTATTTTATTGTTATGAAATTATTTTTATAAGTTAATAAGATATGCGATATTGTTTTCTTACATATGTAAGTATCTGTTAAATATATGATGACAATAACAATAATATATAATAACAAATAAAATAATTTAAATATATATAATATAGTTACAAGGGAAACAAAATTTGGACCAGGCGTTCCTATTCTTATATAGAAAAATAGAACAAACCTCTGTGTTTTCTTTTAAAAAATACATAAATTGGGCTGCCGATGTTTCAGGAAAAATAAAACCTCAGATGGGAGGTCCATAGGCCGGTCGATATATGATAGCCCTCAGAAAAATACAAACCAGTATGTCGTGGACTGCGCATGTTAAAAAAGAAAGCCTAGACGGGGCAGCCCAAAACCCAACGGATATTTGCTGCCCGAGTGATAATAAATGATACTACCCGCGAGCTCCACAGCTTCGTTGTGAATTTATCTCCTACATTGAAGCACCTAAAAAATGTAACTTTGTTGACAAATCCGTGGGCCCCAACGTCAATATAGCATTAGGAGGAAGTTTTTTTCGATGAGGCACTTGCTTGCGTACGGCCATAGACCCGGTGGGTCCCGACTGTCCGCCTCTCCACGTACAGTCCTTTCCAGATTCCTCTCATTTGTTCAGCATGTTCACAACGGCAGACAGCGGTGCCGCGGCAAGCGCACAAAGGCACAGGAGGTGATCGGACCACCCAAGGCAGTGCCTTATTTGTAACGAAAGTGCTGAACTAGCCCAGTGGCCAAGTGACACTACTCGACAGCTGTTCCGCCCGGGTTCGATTCCAGCTAATGCAGGGAAAATATCTCCAAATTTTTTGCCTCTGCCATTATTGACATGTGGGTCCCCATTGTCATCTACGCACACCACGTCCAACACTTGCCAAAATTTCGTCCCGCGTTTTCTCTATTTTTCGCACACTCGACATTGTGTGGGCATTTTGTAAATAGCAGTGCATCATATGAAGATGTGCTATGCATGAATGTTGATCAACATGATGTTAACTGACTGGTAGTTCCATTTTCGACCATGAATAAAACTTCCAACTTGATGTTAACCCTGTTTGAAAGGCCGTGTTAATATAAATGCTCTTCCTCTGAAAGTTGCAGT
Source organism: Triticum aestivum (assembly GCF_018294505.1). Classification (NCBI taxonomy): domain Eukaryota; kingdom Viridiplantae; phylum Streptophyta; class Magnoliopsida; order Poales; family Poaceae; genus Triticum; species Triticum aestivum. The sequence continues at coordinate 215,514,258 of NC_057806.1, forward strand.
TTCTTATCTGAAACTAAACTTGCCGTTTCTTATCTGAGAATCACATTGTCTGCACTTTTATACTCCTATGAAACTACATTTTTAACTGCTAAAAATAGATATCTAGAATTCATAAAATACTTCATATGCTCAGTACTGCAAATCTGAAATTCAAAAGACATTCATATCTGAAAGTACTCTCAAAATACACAACACAAAACACAATTCACAACCTGCAAATACTGACAACCCTAAGCTCCTCCTGACAATTCACAACCTGCTCGACTATTAGGCTGGGGGGGGGGGCAGTCCCCTCCTATTCCTCGGTGGCAGACAGCCGCCCCATGAGACAATGTGAATGGCAAGGGAGAGGATGGCGGGGAAGTGTCGTCGGGCCAACTGCTTTTCTCCTCATGTAGCTGGGTTCAGTCGACGAAGACTCCACCGGCTCGCTCTGGCATGAGACCCTCACAAACGGCACCCTGTAGATGCTCGATCCTTCAATCTCTGGTGGATGCTCCATCTGGGATCAATACTCCCACCACCACTCCCTCACGATCGGATTCGGTGAATCTGTTTGCTCCATGGCCCAGAGGAGCAGCTCTATGTACTCCCGCGCGACTCCCTTCGGGAGTATCACCGCCTTTTCTCTCTATTGCAGATATTTGGCCATGGATGTCATCGTCGCCGCTAGTTGGTCCTTGTTGTCAAACCAAGACTGTATCTCCAACATCCTAGCTAGCTTCACAGGTCTCCGTCTGCTATCCTCACGTATCGGTTGTACTCCTCCATCGATCTACTTCTCCACAGCACCTTCACTCACCGGCAGTGGTTTTTGAATGGAAGAGGAGAGGAGCAGCGTTTGTTTTGGATTAGAACGGGAGAGGAGCGACGCTGGTTTTCGATTGGGACAGGAGAGGAGGGGAAGTGGTTTTGAAATGGAAGAGGAGAGGAGAGGCGTTGGATTTAGATTGGAACAGGAGAGGAGCGCGGTGGTTTAAGAGGAGAGGAGTGTCGCTGGTCTTGAAAGTATTTTTTTTGTTTTCCGTATTCTTGGTCAAAGTTTGACCACGTACTGTATTTGACAAGCAAAATGTGAATGCATGTCACCAAAAATTGTATCGTTTGGTTCGTATCTTAATGTACTTTCAAATTATATTATTTTTGCAACGTATAACATATATTTTATTTGTGAAAATCATGGTCAATTATGACCCAGAATAAAAGGGAGACTAGTTAATGTGGGGTCGCTTTCTTAATTGAAGGGTAAATTGATTTTGGTTTTGATCCAGTCACAGCGTGTTGGGCCTCTCGTCCAAACCTAAATCGCTGCCGCACGCTCCTCTCCCTCTTCTCCATTGCAAAACCACCTCCTCTCCTCTCCATCATCTCCATTCCAACACCACCGTCTTGCCTCTCCCTCTTCCCCATTGCAAAACCACCTCTTCTCTCCTCGGACGAGGATCCCCTGACGTAGCCCATCCTACCATTGAGACACTGACACATGGGCCCCACCAAGCACGGGGCCCACCTGTAAGCGACCGAAAGGCAGGGAAACCTTCCTCTCCATCATCTCCATTCCAAAACCATTGTCTCGCCTCTTCCTCTTCTCCATTTCAAAACCACCCGCTCTCCTCTCCATCATCTAGATTCCAAAACCACCGTCTCATATCTCCCTCTTCTCTATCTTCCAAAGCTAGCACCAAACTGTTGGAAATATGCCCTAGAGGCAATAATAAAAGTATTATTATATTTCAATGTTCATGATAAATGTCTTTTATTCATGCTATAACTGTATTATCCGGAAATCGTAATACACGTGTGAATACTTAGACCACAATATGTCCCTGGTGAGCCTCTAGTTGACCAGCTCGTTGTGATCAACAGATAGTCATTGTTTCCTGACTATGGACATTGGATGTCGTTGATAACGGGATCACATCATTAGGAGAATGATGTGATGGACAAGACCCATTCTTAAGCATAGCATAAAAGATCGTGTAGTTCGTTTTGCTAGAGCTTTGCCAGTGTCAAGTATCTCTTCCTTCGACCATGAGATCGTGTAACTCCCGGATACCGTAAGAGTGCCTTGGGTGTATCAAACGTCACAACGTAACTGGGTGACTATAAAGGTGCATTACAGGTATCTCCGAAAGTAGCTGTTGGGTTGACACGGATCGAGACTGGGATTTGTCACTCCGTATGACGGAGAGGTATCTCTGGGCCCACTCGGTAATGCATCATCATAATGAGCTCAATGTGACCAAGGTGTTGGACACGGGATCATGCATTATGGTACGAGTAAAGTGACTTGCCGGTAACGAGACTGAACAAGGTATTGGGATACCGACGATCGAGTCTCGGGCAAGTAACGTACCGATTGACAAAGGGAATTGCATACAGGGTTTGATCGAATCCTCGACATAGTGGTTCATCTGATAACAACATCGAGGAGCATGTGGGAGCCATCATGGGTATCCAGATCGCGCTGTTGGTTATTGACTGAGAGCGTCTCGGTCATGTCTGCATGTCTCCCGAACCCGTAGGGTCTACACACTTAAGGTTCGGTGACGCTAGGATTATTAGGAAGACTAGTATGTGACTACCGAATGTTGTTCGGAGCCCCGGATGGGATCCTGGACGTCACGAGGAGATCCGGAATGGTCCGGAGGTAAAGATTTATATATGGGAAGTTGTCAAACGGACACCGGGAAGTTTCGGGGTCATACCGGTATTGTATCGGGGCCACCGGAAGGGTTCCGGGGGTCCACCGGGAGGGGCCACCCCTCCCGGGGGGCCACATGGGCTGCGTGGGGCAGGGAGCCAGCCCCTGGTGGGCTGGCCGCACCCCCCTCCCTTGGGCTCATGCGCCTAGGGTTGAGGGGGAACCCTAGAGGGGGCGCCCCCCTTGACTTGGGGGGCAAGCCACCCTCTCCCCTCCCCCTAGGCCGCCGCACCCCCCCTAGATGGGTTCTAGGGGGCCGGCCCCCTCCTCCCTTCCCCCTATAAATAGAGGGGTGAGGGGAGGGCAGCCGCACCACCCTCCAAGGTGCAGCCCTCCCCTCCCCAACACCTCTCCTCCTCCGTTGTGCGCTTGGCGAAGCCCTGTCGGAGTACTGCCTCTCCACCATCACCACGCCGTCGTGCTACCGGTGGAGCTGTCTTCCTCAACCTCTCCTTCCCCCTTGCTGGATCAAGAAGGATGAGACGTCTCCCGTCCCGTACGTGTGTTGAACGCGGAGGTGCTGTCCGTTCAGCACTTGGTCATCGGTGATTCGAATCACGTCGAGTACGACTACATCATCACCTTGCAAGCTTCCGCACATGATCTACAAGTGGTATGTAGATGCAAACTCTCTCCCTTGACTCGTTGCTTAGATGAACTCATAGATGGATCTTGGTGAAACCGTAGGAAAAATTTTAATTTTCTGCAACGTTCCCCAACAGTGGCATCATGAGCCAGGTCTATGCGTAGTTCTCTTTGCACGAGTAGAACACAATTTTGTTGTGGGCGTGGATTTTGTCATCTTACTTGCCTCTACTAGTCTTTTCTTGCTCAACGGTATTGTGGGATGAAGCGGCCCGGACCAACCTTACACGTACGCTTACGTGAGACCGGTTCCACCGACTGACATGCACTAGTTGCATAAGGTGGCTGGCGGGTGTCTGTCTCTCCCACCTTAGTTGGAGCGGAATCGATGAACATGGCCCTTATGAAGGGTAAATAGAAGTTGACAAAATCACGTTGTGGTAATTCGTAGGTAAGAAAACGTTCTTGCTAGAACCCAATTGCAGCCACGTAAAAGATGCAACAACAATTAGAGGACGTCTAACTTGTTTTTGCAGCGATTGATCATGTGATGTGATATGGCCAGAAGTTGTGATGAATGATGAATTGTGATGTATGAGATCATGTTCTTTGTAATAGGATTCACGACTTGCATGTCGATGAGTATGACAACCGGCAGGAGCCATAGGAGTTGTCATTATTTTTTTGTATGACCTGCGTGTCATTGAATAACGCCATGTAAACTACTTTACTTTATTGCTAAACGTTAGTCATAGAAGTAGAAGTAGTCATTGGCGTGACAACTTCATGAAGACACGATGATGGAGATCATGAAGATGGAGATCATGGTGTCAAGCCGGTGACAAGATGATCATGGAGCCCCGAAGATGAAGATCAATGGAGCTATATGATATTGGCCATATCATGTCACAACTATATAATTGCATGTGATGTTTATTATGTATTATGCATCTTGTTTACTTAGGACGACGGTAGTAAATAATATGATCCCTTATAAAATTTCAAGAAGTGTTCTCCCCTAACTGTGCACCGTTGCTACAGTTCGTCGCTTCTAAGCACCACGTGATGATCGGGTGTGATGGATTCTTACGTTCACATACAACGGGTGTAAGACAGTTTTACACAGCGAAAACACTTAGGGTTAACTTGACGAGCCTAGCATGTGTAGACATGGCCTCGGAACACGGAGACCGAAAGGTCGAACACGAGTCGTATGGAAGATACGATCAACATGAGAATGTTCACCGACGATGACTAGTCCGTCTCACGTGATGATCGGACACGGCCTAGTCGACTCGGATCGTGTAACACTTAGATGACTAGAGGGATGTCTAATCTAAGTGGGAGTTCATAATTTGATTAGAACTTTATTATCATGAACTTAGTCTAAAAACCTTTGCAAATATGTCTTGTAGATCAATGGCCAACGCTAATGTCAACATGAACTTCAACGCGTTCCTAGAGAAAACCAAGCTGAAAGATGATGGCAGCAACTATACGGACTGGGTCCGGAACCTGAGGATCATCCTCATAGCTGCCAGGAAACAATATGTCCTAGAAGGACCGCTAGGTGACGCTCCCGTCCCAGAGAACCAAGACATTATGAATGCTTGGCAGTCTCGTGCTGATGATTACTCCCTCGTTCAGTGCGGCATGCTTTACAGCTTAGAACCGGGGCTCCAAAAGCGTTTTGAGCACCGCGGAGCATATGAGATGTTAGAAGAGCTGAAACTAGTTTTTCAAGCTCATGTCCGGGTCGAGAGATATGATGTCTCTGACAAGTTCTACAGTTGTAAGATGGAGGAAAACAATTCTGTCAGTGAGCACATCCTGAAGATGTCTGGGTTGCACAACCGCATGACCCAGCTGAACATTAACCTCCCAGATGAGGCGGTCATTGGCAGAATCCTCCAGTCGCTCCCACCAAGCTACAAGAGCTTTGTGATGAACTACAACATGCAGGGGATGGAAAAGACCATTCCTGAAGTGTTCTCGATGCTGAAGTCAGCAGAGGCTGAAATCAAGAAAGAACATCAAGTGTTGATGGTCAATAAGACCACTAAGTTCAAGAAGGGCAAGGGTAAGAAGAACTTCAAGAAGGACGGCAAAGATGTTGCCGCGCCTGGTAAGCCAGTTACCAGGAAGAAGTCAAAGAATGGACCCAAGCCTGAGACTGAGTGCTTTTATTGCAAGGGGAAGGGTCACTGGAAGCGGAACTGCCCCAAATACTTAGCGGATAAGAAGGCCGGCAACACCAAAGGTATATTTGATATACATGTGATTGATGTGTACCTTACCAGTACTCGTAGTAACTCCTGGGTATTTGATACCGGTGCCGTTGCTCATATTTGTAACTCACAGCAGGAGCTGCGGAATAAACGGAGACTGGCAAAGGACGAGGTGACGATGCGCGTCGGGAATGGTTCCAGAGTCGATGTGATCGCCGTTGGCACGCTGCCTCTACATTTACCTACGGGATTAGTTTTGAACCTTAATAATTGTTATTTAGTGCCAAGTTTGAGCATGAACATTGTATCTGGATCTCGTTTAATAAGAGATGGCTACTCATTTAAGTCTGAGAATAATGGTTGTTCGATTTATATGAGAGATATGTTTTATGGTCATGCTCCGATGGTCAATGGTTTATTCTTAATGAATCTCGAGCGTAATATTACACATGTTCATAGTGTAGATGCCAAAAGATTTAAAGTTGATAACGATAGTCCCACATACTTGTGGCACTGCCGCCTTGGTCACATTGGTGTTAAGCGCATGAAGAAGCTCCATGCCGATGGATTTTTAGAGTCTCTTGATTATGAATCGTTTGACACGTGCGAACCATGCCTCTTGGGCAAAATAACCAAGACTCCGTTCTCCGGAACAATGGAGCGAGCAACCAACTTGTTGGAAATCATACATACCGATGTGTGCGGTCCAATGAGCGTTGAGGCTCGCGGAGGATATCGTTATGTTCTCACTCTCACAGATGACTTGAGTAGATATGGGTATGTCTACTTAATGAAACACAAGTCTGAGACCTTTGAAAAGTTCAAGGAATTTCAGAATGAGGTAGAGAATCAACGTGACCGAAAGATAAAATTCTTACGATCAGATCATGGAGGAGAATACTTAAGTCACGAATTTGGTACACACTTAAGGAAATGTGGAATCGTTTCACAGCTCACGCCGCCTGGAACACCTCAGCGAAACGGTGTGTCCGAACGTCGTAATCGCACTCTATTGGATATGGTACGGTCTATGATGTCTCTTACCGATTTACCGCTATCATTTTGGGGATACGCTCTAGAGACAGCTACATTCACTTTAAATAGGGCACCGTCTAAATCCGTTGAGACGACACCGTATGAATTATGGTTTGGAAAGAAACCTAAGCTGTCGTTTCTAAAAGTTTGGGGATGCGATGCTTATGTCAAGAAACTTCAACCTGAAAAGCTCGAACCCAAGTCGGAAAAATGCGTATTCATAGGATACCCTAAGGAAACTGTCGGGTATACCTTCTACTTAAGATCCGAAGGCAAGATCTTTGTTGCCAAGAACGGATGCTTTCTGGAAAAAGAGTTTCTCTCGAAAGAAGTAAGTGGGAGGAAAGTAGAACTCGATGAAGTACTACCTCTTGAGCGGGCAAGTGGCGCAGCGCAGGAAACCGTTCCTGTGATGCCCACACCAACTGAAGAGGAAAACAATGATGATGATCAAGGTACTTCGGATCAAGTTACTACTGAACTTCGTAGGTCCACAAGGACACGTTCCGCACCAGAGTGGTACGGCAACCCTGTCCTGGAAATCATGTTGTTAGACAACAATGAACCTTCGAACTATGAAGAAGCGATGGCGGGCCCGGATTCCAACAAATGGCTTGAAGCCATGAAATCCGAGATAGAATCCATGTATGAAAACAAAGTATGGACTTTGACAGACTTGCCCGATGATCGGCGAGCGATAGAAAACAAATGGATTTTTAAGAAGAAGACGGACGCGGATGGTAATGTTACCATTTATAAGGCTCGACATGTCGCTAAGGGTTAACGACAAGTTCAAGGGATTGACTACGACGAGACTTTCTCTCCCGTAGCGAAGCTAAAGTCCGTCCGAATCATGTTAGCAATTGCCACATACTATGATTATGAGATATGGCAGATGGACGTCAAAACAGCATTCCTTAACGGGCATCTTAAGGAAGAACTGTATATGATGCAGCCGGAAGGTTTTGTCGATCCTCGGAACGCTAACAAAGTATGCAAGCTCCAGCGATCCATTTATGGACTAGTGCAAGCATCTCGGAGTTGGAACATTCGCTTTGATGAGATGATCAAAGCGTTTGGGTTTATGCAGACTTATGGAGAAGCCTGCGTTTACAAGAAAGTGAGTGGGAGCTCTGTAGCATTTCTCATATTATATGTAGATGACATACTCTTGATGGGAAATAATATAGAATTTCTGGACAGCATTAAGGCCTACTTGAATAAGTGTTTTTCAATGAAGGACCTTGGAGAAGCTGCTTATATATTAGGCATCAAGATCTATAGAGATAGATCGAGACGCCTCATAGGTCTTTCACAAAGCACATACCTTGATAAGATTTTGAAGAGGTTCAAAATGGATCAGTCCAAGAAGGGGTTCTTGCCTATGTTACAAGGTGTGAGATTGAGCTTGGCTCAGTCACCGACCACGGCAAAAGATAAAGAAGAGATGAGTGTCATCCCCTATGCTTCAGCCATAGGATCTATTATGTATGCCATGCTGTGTACCAGACCCGATGTAAACCTTGCCGTAAGTTTGGTAGCAAGATACCAGAGTAATCCCGGCAAGGAACACTGGACAGCGGTCAAGAATATCCTGAAGTACCTGAAAAGGACGAAGGACATGTTTCTCGTTTATGGAGGAGACGAAGAGCTCGTCGCAAAGGGTTACGTCGATGCTAGCTTCGACTCAGATCTGGATGACTCTAAGTCACAAACCGGATACGTGTATATGTTGAATGGTGGAGCAGTAAGCTGGTGCAGCTGCAAGCAGAGCATCGTGGCGGGATCTACGTGTGAAGCGGAGTACATGGCAGCCTCGGAGGCAGCGCATGAAGCGATTTGGGTGAAGGAGTTCATCACCGACCTAGGAGTCATACCCAATGCGTCGGGGCCGATCAAACTCTTCTGTGACAACACTGGAGCTATTGCCCTCGCCAAGGAGCCCAGGTTTCACAAGAAGACCAGGCACATCAAGCGTCGTTTCAACTCCATCCGTGAAAATGTTCAAGATGGAGACATAGAGATTTGCAAAGTGCACACGGATCTGAATGTCGCAGATCCGCTGACTAAACCTCTCTCGCGTGCAAAACATGATCAACACTAGAACTCTATGGGTGTTCGATTCATCACAATGTAACTAGATTGGTGACTCTAGTGCAAGTGGGAGACTGTTGGAAATATACCCTAGAGGCAATAATAAAAGTATTATTATATTTCAATGTTCATGATAAATGTCTTTTATTCATGCTATAACTGTATTATCCGGAAATCGTAATACACGTGTGAATACTTAGACCACAATATGTCCCTGGTGAGCCTCTAGTTGACCAGCTCATTGTGATCAACAGATAGTCATTGTTTCCTGACTATGGACATTGGATGTCGTTGATAACGGGATCACATCATTAGGAGAATGATGTGATGGACAAGACCCATTCTTAAGCATAGCATAAAAGATCGTGTAGTTCATTTTGCTAGAGCTTTGCCAGTGTCAAGTATCTCTTCCTTCGACCATGAGATCGTGTAACTCCCGGATACCGTAAGAGTGCCTTGGGTGTATCAAACGTCATAACGTAACTGGGTGACTATAAAGGTGCATTACAGGTATCTCCGAAAGTAGCTGTTGGGTTGACACGGATCGAGACTGGGATTTGTCACTCCGTATGATGGAGAGGTATCTCTGGGCCCACTCGGTAATGCATCATCATAATGAGCTCAATGTGACCAAGGTGTTGGACATGGGATCATGCATTACGGTACGAGTAAAGTGACTTGCCGGTAACGAGACTGAACAAGGTATTGGGATACCGACGATCGAGTCTCGGGCAAGTAACGTACCGATTGACAAAGGGAATTGCATACAGGGTTTGATCGAATCCTCGACATAGTGGTTCATCCGATGACAACATCGAGGAGCATGTGGGAGCCATCATGGGTATCCAGATCCCGCTGTTGGTTATTGACTGAGAGCGTCTCGGTCATGTCTGCATGTCTCCCGAACCCGTAGGGTCTACACACTTAAGGTTCGGTGACGCTAGGGTTATTAGGAAGACTAGTATGTGACTACCGAATGTTGTTCGGAGTCCCGGATGGGATCCTGGACGTCACGAGGAGATCCGGAATGGTCCGGAGGTAAAGATTTATATATGGGAAGTTGTCAAACGGACACCGGGAAGTTTCGGGGTCATACCGGTATTGTACCGGGGCCACCGGAAGGGTTCCGGGGGTCCACCGGGAGGGGCCACCCCTCCCGGGGGGCCACATGGGCTGCGTGGGGCAGGGAGCCAGCCCCTGGTGGGCTGGCCGCACCCCCCTCCCTTGGGCCCATGCGCCTAGGGTTGAGGGGGAACCCTAGAGGGGGCGCCCCCCTTGACTTGGGGGGCAAGCCACCCTCTCCCCTCCCCCTAGGCCGCTGCACCCCCCCTAGATGGGTTCTAGGGGGCCGGCCCCCTCCTCCCTTCCCCCTATAAATAGAGGGGTGAGGGGAGGGCAGCCGCACCACCCTCCAAGGTGCAGCCCTCCCCTCCCCAACACCTCTCCTCCTCCGTTGTGCGCTTGGCGAAGCCCTGTCGGAGTACTGCCTCTCCACCATCACCACGCCGTCGTGCTGCCGGTGGAGCTGTCTTCCTCAACCTCTCCTTCCCCCTTGCTGGATCAAGAAGGAGGAGACGTCTCCCGTCCCGTACGTGTGTTGAACGCGGAGGTGCTGTCCGTTCAGCACTTGGTCATCGGTGATTCGAATCACGTCCAGTACGACTACATCATCACCTTGCAAGCTTCCGCACGCGATCTACAAGTGGTATGTAGATGCAAACTCTCTCCCTTGACTCGTTGCTTAGATGAACTCATAGATGGATCTTGGTGAAACCGTAGGAAAAATTTTAATTTTCTGCAACGTTCCCCAACACAAACCACTCAGAAGGACATCTATGGAGAGGATGCAACAGCGAATGAGGCAGATCGTCGGCGGCGACTAGGCAAAGTTAGCCAGGTTGAAGGAGATCCTTACTTTGTTTCACAATGAGTGGGAGATTTCGAGGACGGTGAGGGCCATGTGGAAATGTATGAGAAAGAGTGAGATAGCGGCGATGTACTCCTCAGCGGCAGTCATGCCGCAGTCCTTCGAGTTCATCAAGTATCTCCTCTAGGAGATGGAGCAGACAGATTTGCCCGAGGCGAAAGTCAGGCGGAGGTGGTGGGCGTACAGGTCAAAGTTCGAGCACCCAGAGGATAATGAATCGATCGAGTATGGTGTGCCGTTCGTGAGGGTGGAGAGCCAGCCGGAGCCACATGAGTATTCGTTCTCCCACCACAAGAGGAGGCCGGATGGCGCGACGTCGCTTCCCCGCCGTTTTCCATGGTTCCCTTGACGCTCGCCTCGTTTCAACGGCGTCGGTAGGGTTTAAGGTAAGCTTTGCACTAACCTAATCTTCCATCTGCGCATGCTTACAATCTATGTGATAGCTAATAAAAATCATGCTTACAACCAGTCTCCGAGTACTACGCCAATCACCCTAAAATACCTCTGGACCTTTGGGTCAAAGTTGTGACACTATGTACAAATAAATAAAAATAGATTGGTGCTTCTTTCAGAAAAGAGTACACCCTAGAAAACTGCCAATATAAGCTACTAGTATTTTTTTAAAGTCTAAGCTACTAGTATTTGGTTAGAGGATTTGCTTCCGAGAAAGATCCGTCCATAGTGAGCGCCACACATCCCACTGATGGTGGTGGATGCCAATGCTTAGATGGAGCAGGGTTGGTGTCGGTAATTTTTACTTGGCACCTCGCACTCTGCATATATGTCGGTTCCATCCATACATTTGTGCAGTTCCACCAAAATGCAGCTGAATAACCTAGTTTGCACAGATAATGAAAAGGCATGATTACATTATAGTGGCACTAGTTGATGAAACATACACTAATAAATAGACGAAAATATTGCGATAGTATCATAGTATGCCATGCTGCAAGGGCGAGATGGGCCCTGCGACGCCTCATACGGTACGTCTCATACTGGAAACTGACCGAAGTCTCCCCGATACACCTTCTGCCAGTGATGAACATCGGTGTACATCCGTGGTACAAGGAGGGGCCTTGAGACATTCCAATCTCTATTTTTGTGCAGATCAACTAATATTAAGCACCCTAGTTTGCAGAAACGCTTAATCATTAACAATGGGACTAGTTGATGAAACATATACTAACAAAGAAAAGCACTTTCTTTATCTACATTGGAAATGAAATGATAGAGAGGACACTCGCTCTATTTTAACTGTATTATTAATTCATTTTGTCAGTGGCACCAGGGTTGAGCTGGTGGCAAACGAGGTGTACCGTGCGTCGCAAGGATGGAGGCCGAGGGTGCTTAGACTGGGATGCTGAAGATGGCTCTTTCAGTCCCTATCTTCCCCTCTAATGTTTCTGTGGCAACATTTGGGTTGTAATCCAAACTTGGTCGAGCTGGTGCTGCGTCCCCCTACCTACCTAGATTATGTGGCGAACTTGTCTCCTGCTAGTACTCAGTCTGTTCTAGTAGTAGTTGCATAATTGCCCGTTTACACTGAGGTGTTGTCGGATAATGGTTCTCTATGGTTGGATTTCCTTAGTGAAATCAGAGGAAACCCCCTCTTTCGATATATAAATAAAATTAGTGCCACTAGCGGTGCCAAAACATTGCCTCAAATAAATAGTGCCACTAGATTAAGGTGCAAAATAATAACATTACTGCTTTCTCATGGGAGTTCCAAAACAACAGCACAAGAGCAAACTCAACATGCTTGATCTTTGGAAAATGGTCAGACCAAAAAGGAACATACCTCGTGATGGGAACCATGTCTACAGTCAATGCCATCGTAGAAGGGATGACACCAGTCACCAACATGGATGATTCAATTCATGGGACCTTTTGGTGCAGTTCACCTAAAATGAAGCAATGTCCCATGAGCTAGCAGCTTCTTCTTCATTTTTTTTAAGAAAAGGGCTCCAACCCCGGTTCCATTTCCATCAAAAAACAAAACCCACATAACTTCTTCTTCATTAGTTGCAATAAAATTGAGCAACATCAAGGTTGGTTGTGAAGCTCCTGGAATGTTCAACTCTAATTTGGATATTATTTGTCCAGTTGAACTAAGATCAAGCGTGAAATGTATGTCTCTGTTTGCACAAAAAAGGTGGAAAGGAGGGTGACAAACAAGTGATGAAACATACATAAAATGAAAAGAAGCATGTTCCTTATCTGAATGGCAATCCTACAAGGACAGTAGAAATTTCTAAAGCAGCAACATTGCTAGATATTAGTGTGGGCATTAGGATTAACTATGACAACCGTTAAATACGACATTACTTTAATGGTGCCATTGCTTCATTTTACCAGCAACATTGGTTTAACGTGTCCTTACTTTTAGCAATGCGACTGCTACATTTTACCAGTGGCATTACATAAGAGTGGCTCGGGGCAACAAACACCAGAACAGGATATCTGGGTTGGTCCCATTTTTGTTCGGTATAGCCACCTTATATTGTGTGACGCTAGCAAATCTAGTGTTGGACTTACTCTATTGACTTGTCCCCCAGTCCCCACTTTCTTTCCTTTTTTCAACCAATAGATCGGGTTTATATTGAGTTTGTACTGCGTTTCCCTTTATTACCTAGAGACCAGTTGGATAGCCAGTCTCTGCTACTTTTCGCCCCCATTATTTCCTCTTTCAACCAAATCCTAGATTTAGGTAACAAATCTTCCCTCACCCCCACCCCCTTTCCTCCTTGTTTGAACCAAGTAGTACTAGATTCGAGTGCATGAACTAGTTTTACCTCTTAACAGTTAAAATTTAGGTGGCTTTCGAACAACCGATCGATCCTACTCCCCATCTACGAGGGGGCCAGGGAAATAGTAGAAGATACAAATGCAGCAACGTCAGGAGCTCGGGAAGTAGAGCAAGGCCGGTTTTGAAGGAAGTTATACCTTAGGGTCGCCGGGATGTTGCTGGGTGGGCGGCGGGCGGCCAGATCTGCCCACACTACGGCAGCGAGGAAGAAGGGGTCGGAGGCCCTCCCTAGCCAGCGGTGCTTGGGAGAGAACAGCAAGGCACGCTGATCGGGATGCGCCAGCAGTGGGTAAGAGCCATCGCCGAGGATGACCACATGAACGTTGCACCTTCTCACCTTCCCCAGCGGAGAGGATCCGGCTGGATCTGTGACCAGCGGTGAGCAGAGAGGGAGAGAGATTGTGGCCACGGCTATCGTGTTTAGATCTGGAGAGGACGAGACAGTGTGAAGAGAGCAACACTAGAAAGCAAGCACGGAGGCTCCTGTCTATATATAGTGGAGTACTACTAGTTTTCTTTTGTCTACCGGAGCCGGCTTGACCTCGTCAATGATTGTCTTCATGCACGTGCCCCGAAGGCGCAGTTGTCCTCATTTTGATCTGAAGCTCGGATTATAACATGACAAGAAACCATAACCTCACTGCCCAAAGGAGACAACATGAATCCCGACGGACAAACTAGATGAGGATCAAAGCTCAAATTAAAGATAAACTCATAGAAAAGGGGTCCATCGATAGATGCCCTAATTAACATAGCCGGCTTGACATAGATGGCAGCCGAGTAGTCTTCGTGCATGTGCCCCCCATGACTAGCGCCTTGGAGGAACTCAGTTGTTGCTGTTTAACCCTCGCAGTGATCCGAAGCACATGATACCTAATTTTGCGAGATGACAAGAAACCTTTTTTTAGATTTCTCACTAGAACAACAACCATGTACAACACAACCTGGATGATATGTAGATGATAGCCAATCCAGGCGTGTCTGCTCGAGTCTGGTCACATGCATGGACGAACTGATCTTCCGTGTCATGTAGGGATCGTCCAGGCACCAACGTCGAGGCCTCCACCAATGTCTGTACAACACTTCTGTAGTAATATCGCTCGTCTCTCTCTTCTATTAACTCACCCGACTTGCAAGGCTGGGGAGTGTGCCTATGGTCGGTTCTCAATTGTGGTCCCACGTGTCTGTGTAAACGCAATATGACACACGATCCATTCGAAGAGAGGCGTGCCAGACTGACCGACCGTCTAGGGTGCGACGCGAACGCGACGGGCGTGCTATATACTGTACTCCATAAATGTGTACCGCCGTTTTCTTGAGGCTTTGCTCCATGGCGCAATCCATGGATACAAAGTTAGTATGTTGTACTATTTAAAAGTCGAGGGTGGGGCTTTTCCCATGCGGTAGGCAGGGCAGTTCCGCCTAGTCGGTTCGATAGAGACGCGAGAAGATGAGGGAGTAGGCTGCTGCAAACGTAGGGCTGTGTGATTTGACAGCGAGTTACTGTTGGACAGGTGGGGCTCTGTGATTTGACTTGCCATTATCATTTTAACTGCGACGCTATGACCGGTGTGAGTCTCCCGATCCCTGACCACCTCCATACAGGTGCCTCTCCCGATGCTCTAGCATGTAGAGGCTGGCTCTTGCTTGAGATCCCACTCCTCCACTTTTTCCTTGCCTCTTTCCCCCACATATGCAAAAATGCCATGTAAAGCGGGCTTATAGCCCACTGTTGTACTTGATCCTACAGGTGCTAAGCCTGCCACATAGGCATAAAGTCTGATGTGGCAAGTTAATTAAGAAGAGAGAGAGAGGCTAGTTTGGTGACCCCAGGAAGAAATAGTGTTAAGCGCGTGTACCTAGATGAAGCAAACTTAGCAACAAAAAACTAGGCACCTATGCATTGGGGACTTCAGTGGCTAAGCCATTTAATGCCCATAACACCTCATCTAAGCACCATTTCATTGCAAGAGGTCACTCCTTGGCAAATGCAATAAATACTATGAAGAAAGAGATAGAGAGAAGTAAACAAAAAATACTCTTATAGCCAACCTTATAGCTAACCTTGTTGTATGAGTGACTAAGTGATGACTATGTATGACATGCCAACATCAGATAGCCCAACGCACCGTGTTAAATCTCCAAGGGCGCGACCGCGCGAGCGAGGTGACGGTCATGGTAGGCGCGACCATGACATGAGCTGCTGGCAGCCCTTGGATCTGAGATCGAACAGTCGCTTGCTAAGTTGCTGAAAATTTGCAGAATCACCCTCCAGGATAGGATATTCACCCATATGTCTAGAATCATGCCCTGCAACCGTTCGATCTCAGATCCAGGGCTCTCGGAAGCCCGTGTCATGGGATAATGGAAAACTTCGTATCACCTGTAATTTTCTCGACGCTTGACACGACATCGAAAGCCATTTAATTGGGCGTCGAGTAGACATGACATCTAATTAGGCCCCCATAGTACTGTGCATGAATCTATTTATCCACCAGGCAAGCCACGACCCTGCCATTCGCACGCCCCCACTCGACATTTTTACTATCGATAAACCGCTCCTAGTCGTCCCGTCCTTTCACATTACGGCAGTTCCACTAATCCTAACCCTCCTCCCAAATCCATGGCATCCCAAATCTCCATTATCGGCGGTGAGTACAAGCTTAGAACCATCACCGGCGATGAATTCGACGTCATCTACACCTATTCTTCCACAACGGTGAAAGAATGCCTTGCTCGCTTCAAATGCATGTTCGAAAACTCAAATGATGAGTAGGTCACTGGGCTAGATGTTGGGTACACCACAGTCCTAGGACGCGAGAAGAATCTAAAGGAGGCAGAGAAGAAGAAGCCCGGCGTGATCCAGGTTTGCATGCATGACTTACGCTTGGTCTACCACATATGCCATGCCAACGTTGAGTGCGAGGAATTTAAGAAGTTCCTCAAGGGCGGCCGAGTCAAATTTGTTACTGTAGACCTTAGGAACGACAAGGAAATCCTGGGTCGAATAGGCCTCGTTGTAGGCAACCTCTTCGACCTCCAGAAGGAAGGGCTAGTGCCCTCCCGTGATCAGCCTTCAATGCTGACCCTGGCAGGAGCCATGGTTCATCCTTCGTATGGTAAACTGAAGATACCTCCGCACATGTTTCATCATGCATGGCAGTGGAATGTACTAGATATAGATCACATCCACTATGCTGCATGGATGGCTACCTTTGTTTCAATATCTACAAGGGTTGCATGAAGAGTAAGAGCCAAGTGTGCGGTTCAAGCAAAGAAGTATCGCCCACGAGGAAGAGGGACAAGGACGAAGTCGAGGACGTGGACGAGGACTCTGAGTAAGGTGGCAGTGTCGTTGCTCATGGTGGTTCTAATGTAGTGTCTACCAGATTAGTTGCTTAGTTTAATTTCTGGAGTGCTTAGTTTTATTTGAGGGGTGTGTTGTGCTGAGCCCCCAGCAGAACTATGTTATGTTTCTTCTCGTTACTTTAACTCTTCAGTACATACATACTAGTATTTCTTACAGTAAATCTTTTAGTTGGGATATTACTATGACTACCACTCATTTCTTCACATTATATATGTACAATATATATGGCCAACATCATATAGCCAGCAGTTTAGTTGTCAAAGAATTTCAGGGGGGCTTAGTTTTGTCAAAGAATTTCAGGGTGCTTAGCTTTATTTGACGGGTGTGTTGTGCTGGACACCATTATTGTGACTCAAATCTCTTTTGCCATGTTATATTGACATAAATACCGATGGACCAACATGCCAGCTCTCCCTCTACCTCACTACAGTAAAATAAAGTGTGGGGCCTACTTGATCCCAATCGCGTTCTTATTTTCCTGTGAAATTGTTCGCTTGGTTACTCCTGACAAGCGGGGCTACACTTATCATTGCGAGAATCGACTTATTTTTGTCATGTAACATGGTCAACGGGTTTGACGTGAAAATCACAATATCTAATGGTATTTTTGAGCAAACATCTAACTTAACGACGGCATTTTTGAGATATCTAATTGTATTTTGAGCAGGCATCTCACGGATCGATGGCATTTTTGAGTAGTTGTAACTCCTAATGGCAAAACTAAGTAGTGATACACAAACTAGTGGCATAAATAATAAGAACCCAAGAATTAAATAGGTATGCTAATTTCTTTAATATAATTTAGCACCCCATTTAAGCACGTACTAGCTTTTTTAATAGTACTGTATGCATAATTTGGCGACGAGCGCTCTCTATATGTACTACCTTTTTTCTTTAATTTCATCTTGTTACTTTTGCTCCATGGCGCAATCCATCGATCCTACTACTGTACAAAAGTATACATTTTTAAAAGGCTAGAGGGCGGGGCAGTCTAGCTAGGTCGGTTTCAAGAGAGGCGAGGCCTTTGTGATTTGACGGCTCATTACTGCTGGAAGGCGGGGCCTTGTGATTTGACTGCTCGTACAAATGTGTTGACGACCTGAGGAGGAGCAAAGAACTGTGCGTTATACTCAAGTTTTCCACTGGATTACGATGGAGGAGCACGAAACACGGCAGCCCAATGCCATATTTCTACTCTCTACTCTTACTATATATTACTAGCAAGAGGCATTGTTCTATTGGCAATAAAGAATGATCTAATTTTCTAGTAATCTCATTTTTAGCATTGTTCTATTCATGCCTTGCAGAGAAGGTGACATGTGCGGCGAAACACCCAAAGCAAAAGAAGAAACACAGGAGCAAAAGAAGAAGGAAGATTATCACCCCAAAAAAGGAAGACGCACACACAAGTCTGGGGCGCTGCTCTTACTACATGAAGGGTTGCTGGTTGCGGAGTCGTAACTACTTCTTCATCGCCTCCATGACCTCCATATCCTTGCACGTCTCCTCCGCCATCTTCTTCATTGTGTCCATGACGCGGGATTTCTCGATGCGAGCCTTCTTCATTTGTTCCACGGCCACATTACGTACCTTGACAGCAGCCGGGTGATCGATGCGGAGCTTCGCCAACTCCTCCTTTTGTTCCATGACGAGGGCCTGCAGCATCTTCATCGAGGAACTACTATTCTCATGCAGCTTCTTCTAGCCGGCGTTCTCCTCCTTCAGCAGGTCGAGCTCGTGGCAGAGCTTCGCCTTGTCCTCCTGAAGTTGCAGGATTTCACCAGTCGCCTTCTTCTCTGAGACAATGCTCTTCTTCAGTAGCATCACCAAGTCGGCGGTCAACTCCCCCGACTCATTGAGCTCAGCGGGCATGTCATCGAGGCTCTCCTTCAGCAGCTCCACCAAGCCGTGGATGAACTCCTTCTGCTTATTGAGCTGATCGGGCATGTCGTTGATGGATAACGACTCCGGCACCGCCAGCTCAGCATGTTCGCCTCCGCGGCTAGGGCGCTCCTGGGAGCCATCACCTGCTCGTGAGAGATCTTTCGAGGTTTCTGTGTGGTGGCGAGCCCTCTTTTTTTCCGCAGCCTTGGTTGCCGCTCCCCGGTTATGAGTAGTTCTCTACCTAGAGCTTGATACGTCTCCAACGTATCTATAATTTTTGATTGCTCCATGCTATATTATCTACTGTTTTGGACATTACTGGGCTTTATTATCCACTTTTATATTATTTTTGGGACTAACCTATTAACCGGAGGCCCAACCCAGAATTGATGTTTTTTGCCTGTTTTAGGGTTTCAAAGAAAAGGAATATCAAATGGAGTCCAAACGGAATGAAACCTTCGGGAACGTGATTTTCTCAACGAATAAGACCAGAGAGACTTGGACCCTACGTCAAGAAAAGAAACAGGAGGCCACGAGGTAGGGGGGCACGCCTTCCTACCCTAGGCGCGCCCTCCACCCTCATGGGCCCCCTGTTGCTCCACCGACGTACACCTTCCTCCTATATATACCTACGTACCCCCAAACGATCAGATACGGAGCCAAAACCCTAATTCCACCGCCGTAACTTTCTGTATCCACGAGATCCCATCTTGGGGCCTATTCCGGAGCTCCGTCGGAGTTGGCATCGATCACGGAGGGCTTCTACATCAACACCATAGCCCCTCCGATGAAGTGTGAGTATTTTACCTCAGACCTACGGGTCCATAGTTAGTAGCTAGATGGCTTCTTCTCTCTTTTTGGATCTCAATACAATCTTCTCCCCCTCTCTTGTGGAGAACCATTCGATGTAATCTTCTTTTTGCGGTGTGTTTGTTGAGACCGATGAATTGTTAGTTTATGATCAACTATCTATGAATAATATTTGAATCTTCTCTGAATTCTTTTATGTATGATTGGTTATCTTTGCAAGTCTCTTCGAATTATCAGTTTGGTTTGGCCTACTAGATTGATCTTTCTTGCAATGGGAGAAGTGCTTAGCTTTGGGTTCAATCTTGCGGTGTCCTTTCCCGGTGACAGTAAGGGCAGCAAGGCACATATTGTATTGTTGCCATCGAGGATAACAAGATGGGGTTTTCTTCATATTGCATGAGTCTATCCCTCTACATCATGTCATCTTGCTTAAGGAGTTACTCTATTTTTAACTTAATACTCTAGATGCATGCTGGATAGTGGTCGATGAGTGGAGTAATAGTAGTAGATGCAGGCAGGAGTCGGTCTACTTGTCTCGGACGTGATGCCTATATACATGATCATACCTAGATATTCTCATAACTATGCTAAATTCTGTCAATTTCTCAACAATAATTTGTTCACCCATCGTAGAATACTTATGCTCTCGAGAGAAGCCCCTAGTGAAACCTATGGCCCCTGGGTCTTTCTTTATCATATTGATCTCCTACTACTTAGTTATTTCCTTTGCTTTTTTACTTTGCCTTTATTTTACTTTGCATATTTTATCATAAAAATACCAAAAATATTATCTTATCATATCTATCAGATCTCACGCTCGTAAGTGGCCCTATAGGGATTGACAACCCCTATTTGCGTTGGTTGCGAGGATTTATTTGTTTTGTGCAGATGTGAGGGACTCGCGCGTAGCCTCCTACTCGATTGATACCTTGGTTCTCAAAAACTGAGGGAAATACTTACGATACTTTGCTGCATCAGCCCTTCCTCTTCGGGGAAAACCAACACAGTGCTTAAGAGGTAGCAAGAAGGATTTCTGGCGCCGTTGCCGGGGAGGTTTACGCAAAAGTCAACATACCAAGTACCCATCACATACCCTTAGCTCCCGCATTACATTATTTGCCATTTGCCTCTCGTTTTCCTCTCCCCCACTTCACCCTTGCCGTTTTATTCGCCCTCTCTCTCTATCCTCCCTCTCTATTTGCCTCTTTTTGCCCGCTTGCTTTTTGTTTGCTTGTGTCTTAGTTTGTTTGCTTGTCATTATGGCTAGTCCCTTATCTTCTCCGTTGTCTCCCGAGAATGAAATTCTAAATTTTAAGCAAAGGGAGGAATAAAATCTAAAATATGCTTGGTATAGAATTTGCAATGCTCAAAATAGATCTACTAGGAAGCAATCTACTTCCGTTCTCCTTCGAAATTTTTATGTAGGCATTACTCCTTGGCACTGTTATGTTCTTGATACTATTACCGGAGGGAACATTTTGGGTAGACATACTTTTGATTCTTATAATTCTATGTTAGATTTATTTGGCTCACCCCCTCTCTTGGTTAATGGAACTATATTAACTTTGGAGCATGTAATGCAAAGGCTTGAAATTATTGAAAGTAAGGTTGCTACTGTAGAATTAATTGAAAATTTGGATAAAAAGATCCACAGCCGAATCTCTCAATATGGATCTAAATTAGGATTTACTTTAAAAGATATTAAAGAAAAGGAACCCATGGTTAATGAGAAAATAAATCACGATTCTGTTAGGATCGATAAACATGAGAATACTATTACCAACTTGGGAACCGCTTTTTCTTCCGTAAAGAATACTCCAAGTCCTTCCACTAAAGTTGCCAAGCTTATGTACGTTCCTAAAAATAAGGGTGAATCCTCTAGTAAGGATGCGGATATCAAATCTATAAGTATTCATCCCAATCTTTTTGCTATCATGAAGGAACCATTTGCTACAAATGAATTTTTCGATCTTGTGCCTAAAAGTTTGATAATTAATAAAAAAAGAAATTCCTAAAGATGGTAGATGCCTCATCGAAGGATTGCCTACCAAAGATGGCAATACCTAGATCTATTCTTGCTTGTTATGCCTAGCTAGGGGCGTTAAACGACAGCGCTTGTTGGGAGGCAACCCAATTTTATTTTTATTCCTTGATTTTTTTCTCCTGTTTAGTAATAAATAATTTATCTAGCCTCTATTTTGGTTATGTTTTTTGTGTTTAATTAGTGTTTGTGCCAAGTAGAACCGTTGGAAGACTTGGGGAAAGTCTTGTTGAACTTGCAAGAACTGCTGTCATTTTTATTTGGAAAGTGTTATTTAGTTAATTTTTTTTGCAGATGATTAATAGATAAATTCCTCACATTCGGCAATTTATTTTAGAATTTTTGGGGTTCCACATCTTGCGCTAGCTACAGATTACTACAGACTATTCTGTTTTTGACAGATTCTGTTTTTCGTGTGTTGTTTGCTTATTTTGATGAATCTATGGCTAGTAAAATAGTTTATAAACCATATAGAAGTTGTAATATATTAGGTATAACACCAATATAAATAAAGAATGAGTTCATTATAGTACCTTGAAGTGGTCTTTTATTTTCTTTCGCTAACGCAGCTCATGAGATTTTCTACTTTAAGTTTTGTGTTGTGAAGTTTCAAGTTTTGGCTAAAGATTTGATGGATTATGGAACAAGGAGTGGCAAGAGCCTAAGCTTTGGGATGCCCATGGCACCCCCAAGATAATATAAGGACACCAAAAAGCCAAAGCTTGAGGATGCCCTGGAAGGCATCCCCTCTTTCGTCTACTTCTATCGGTAACTTTACTTGGAGCTATATTTTTAATCGCCACATGATATGTGTTTTGCTTTGAGCGTCTTGTATGATTTGAGTCTTTGTTTGTTAGTTTACCACAATCATCCTTACTGTACACACCTTTTGAGATAGCCATATATGATTTAGAATTTGTTCGAATACTCTATGTGCTTCGCTTATATCTTTTGAGTTATATAATTTTGCTCTAGTAGTTCACTTATATCTTTTAGAGCATGGTGGTGGATTTGTTTTATAGAAACTATTGATCTCTCATGCTTCACTTAGATTATTTTGAGAGTCTTAAATAGCATGCTAATTTGCTTAAAGTCTTGGATGCTCCATTGATACGTCTCCAACATATCTATAATTTTTGATTGCTCCATGCTATATTATCTACTGTTTTGGATGTTTATGGGCTTTATTATACACTTTTATATCATTTTTGGGACTAACCTATTAACCCAGAGCCCAGTGCCAGTTTCTGTTTTTACCTTGATTTAGAGTTTCAAAGAAAAGGAAAATCAAACGGAGTCCAATTGACCTGAAACTTCACGGAACTCATTTTTGGAAGGAAAGAAGCCCAGAAGACTTGAAGTGCACGTAAGGGAAGCTTCGAGGAGGCCACGAGGTAGGGGGGCGCGCCCTCCACCCTCGTGGGCCTCTTGTGGCTCCCCTGACGTATCTTTTTCACCCATATATACCCACGTACCCTAAAACTATCAAAGAGCAAAATAGATCGGGAGTTCCGCCGCTAGAAGCCTCCGTAGCCACCGAAAGCCAATCTAGACAGGTTCCGGCACCCTGTCGGAGGGGGAAATCCCTCTCCGGTGGCCATCTTCATCATCCCAGTGCTCTCCATGATGAGGAGGGATTAGTTCTCCCTCGGGGCTGAGGGTATGTACCAGTAGCTATGTGTTTGATCTCTCTCTCTCTCTCTCGTGTTCTTGAGGTGGCACGATCTTGATGTATCGCGAGCTTTGCTATTATAGTTGGATCTTATGATGTTTTCTCCCCCTTTACTCTCTTTTAATGGATTGAGTTTCCCCTTTGAAGTTATCTTATCGGATTGAGTCTTTAAAGATTTGAGAACACTTGATGTATGTCTTGTCGTGCGTATGTGTGGTGACAATGGGATATCACGTGATTCACTTGATGTATGTTTTGGTGATCAACTTGCGGGTTCCTCCCATGAATCTATGCATAGGGGTTGGCACACGTTTTCGTTGTGATTCTCCGTTAGAAACTTTGGGGCACTCTTTGAGGTTCTATGTGTTGGTTGAATAGATGAATCTGAGATTGTGTGATGCATATCACATAATCATACCCACGGATACTTGAGGTGACATTGGAGTATCTAGGTGACATTAGGGTTTTGGTTGATTTGTGTCTTAAGGTGTTATTCTAGTACGAACTCTAGGGCTGTTTGTGACACTTATAGGAATAGCCCAACGGATTGATTGGAAAGAATAACTTTGAGGTGGTTTCGTACCCTACCATAATCTCTTCGTTTGTTCTCCGCTATTAGTGACTTTGGAGTGACTCTTTGTTGCATGTTGAGGGATAATTATATGATCCAATTATGTTATTATTGTTGAGAGGACTTGCACTTGTGAAAGTATGAACCCTAGGCCTTGTTTCCTAGCATTACAATACCGTTTACGCTCTCTTTTATCATTAGTTACCTTGCTGTTTTTTATATTTTCAGATTACAAAAACCTTTATCTACAATCCATATACCACTTGTATCACCATCTCTTCGCCGAACTAGTGCACCATTACAATTTATCATTGTATTGGGTGTGTTGGGGATACAAGATACTCTTTGTTATTTGGTTGCAGGGTTGCTTGAGAAACCATCCTCATCCTACGCTTCCTCTGGATTGATAAACCTTAAGTCATCCACTTGAGGGAAATTTGCTACTGTCCTACAAACCTCTGCACTTGGAGGCCCAACAACGTTTACATGAAGAAGGTTGTGTAGTAGACATCAAGCTCTTTTCTGGCACCGTTGCCGGGGAGGTTAGCGCTTGAAGGTATATCTTTAGATTTTGCAACCGAGTCTTTTAGTTTCTTGTTTTATCATTAGTTTAGTTTATCAAAGAAAGCTATAAAAACGGAATTGAGTTTGTCTCATACGCTTCACCTTTTTAATATCTTTCGTGAGTATGATCGAAAGGATAATTGTGCTCAAGTGCTAGAAGAAGAAATCTATAAAATGTTTGGCACCAAATCTTTGAATAATGAGCATGATTGCAATGTTGTTAGTATGAACTCCTTGAATATCCATGGTACTAATGATGATTGCACTAGTTATGATGAAAATGTCTCCTATAAACATGTCAATTTTTGTGGAGTACATTGGGTTTGTATGAACACACCAAATAGGGAAGATAGATATTGCAAGAGGCATAAGCATTTAGAAACTAAATGGTTGCAAGAAAGGCTAGATGATTGTGCTGAAAATTTATATTTTCTTAGCCGTACTTGTGAACTTTGCAGTGAGCATGATCATTTCAATACCCAATGCAAATTGTTTCATGATCGTATCGTGTCCAAAAAATGTGATGACTTGATTTCCCTTGCACATCATAATGAACTTAGTTTGCTCTTGGGTTATGAAGAAATGAAACGTATAACTAAGGATATTCCAAAATTTTCCCTTGATAGAGTTCTTCATTTTGATCTAGAGGAAATTTATATGTATTGTGCGGTGAATTGTATTGAAAATCCTTATATTGCCAACTACATAAAGAAAAGAAAACAAATAGAAGATGAAGAGAATACTAATGAAAGGGAAGAGACTTCCCAATATCCTCCTATTATTTCTTATGATGAATCAGGTAACGAGGAGGAGCCTCCTATTCAACCAATCTCATTAATAAGGAGCTCCAAAAAGAGGATTGAACCCACACATGATGTGGTGAAGAAGAAGAAAAGGAAAAGGAAGATAGGTAAAAAGGCACCCCTCCCAAATAATGGTGTTCCTATTACTATTGTGCCTCATGAAAATATAATTGTGGAAGATAATGATACTTCTTATGATCTTGAAAATCTTTTTGGCACTTGCTTGGAAGAATATGATAATTGCTATACTATTGGTGCTATCCATACTATTAATGATGAGAGTGATTATTCTTATGATATGAAAAGTCCCAAGCTTGGGGAAGCTATGATTAATGAAGATGATATTTTTAGTCTCCCAAGTTTTGATATGCAAGTTTATAATGATGATAACATGCCTCCTACTTATGATGATTATTGTGATGATAATTATGCTATAAAAAGTAGTGATTATATTTATAAAACTTATCATGATTATGATTACACCTTCTCTGAACATTACTCTTCTAATGGGGAAACAATTTATAGTATTCGAGTTTCCTATGATACTCCCACTATTCCGAACGAGAAGAATTTTGCTTATGTGGAGAGTAATAAATTTTCTATGCGTGTAGATCATGAAAAGAATGCTTTAGGTACTGGTTATATTGTTGAATTCATTCATGATGCTACTGAAAATTATTATGAGGGAGGAATTTATGCTTGTAGTAATTGCAATAATATTAAGTTTCCTCTCTATGTGCTTAAAGTTTTGAAGTTATGCTTGTTTTATCTTCCTATGCAAGTTGATTCTTGTTCCCACAAGTTGTTTGCTCACAAAATCCCTATTCATAGGAAGTATGTTAGACTTAAATGTGTTAGCCATATTCTTCATGATGCTCTCTTTATGTTTCAATTCTTATCTTTTATGTGAGCATCGTTGAAATCATCATGCCTAGCTAGGGTCGTTAAACGATAGCGCTTGTTGGGAGGCAACCCAACTTTATTTTTGTTCCGTGCTTTTTTTTCCTATTTAGTAATAAATAATTCATCTAAACTCTGTTTAGATGTGGTTTTATGCTTTTAATTAGTGTTTGTGCCAAGTAGAACCGTTGGGAAGACTTGGGGAAAGTCTTGTTGATCTTGCTGTAAAAACAGAAACTTTAGCGCTCACGAGAATTGCTGCCATT
This sequence comes from Triticum aestivum, assembly GCF_018294505.1. NCBI lineage: Eukaryota > Viridiplantae > Streptophyta > Magnoliopsida > Poales > Poaceae > Triticum > Triticum aestivum. The sequence goes on from NC_057806.1 coordinate 215,540,518, forward strand.
TTTATTTGGAGAGCGATATTTAGTTAATTCGTTTTTCAGATGATTAATAGATAAATTCCTCAGGTCCCGAAATTTATTTTAGAATTTTATGAGTTTCATAAGTATACGTTTGATCCATATTACTACAGACTGTTCTGTTTTTGACAGATTCTATTTTTCATGTGTTGTTTACTTATTTTGATCAATCTATGGCTAGTAAAAGAGTTTATAAACCATAGATAAGTTTGAATACAGTAGGTTTAACACCAATATAAATAAAGAATGAGTTCATTACAGTACCTTGAAGTGGTGATTTATTTTCTTATACTAATGGAGCTTATGAGTTTTCTGTTAAGTTTTGTGTTGTGAAGTTTTCAAGTTTTGGGTAAGCATTCGATGGACTATGGAATAAGGAGTGGCAAGAGCCTAAGATTGGGGATGCCCAAGGAACCCCAAGGTAATATTAAAGGATAGCCAAGAGCCTAAGCTTGGGGATGCCCCGGAAGGCATCCCCTCTTTCGTCTTCGTTCATCGGTAACTTTACTTGGAGCTATATTTTTATTCGCCACATGATATGTGTTTTGCTTGGAGCATCATTTTTTTGCTTGCTGTTTGAATAAAATACCAAGATCTGAAATTATTAAATGTTAGAGAGTCTTCACATAGTTGCATAATTATTCGACTACTCATTGATCTTCACTTAAATCTTTCGGAGTAGTTTGTTGTTTGCTCTAGTACTTCACTTATATCTTTTAGAGCATGGTGGTAGTTTTATTTTGAAGAAATAGATGAACTCTCATGCTTCACTTAGATTATTTTGAGAGTCTTAATAGCATGGTAATTTGCTTAAAATCTTAATATTCTAGGTATTCAAGATTAGTAAAACTTTCTTATGAGTGTGTTGAATACTAAGCGAAGTTTGATGCTTGATGATTGTTTTGAGATATGGAGGTAATAATATCAAAGTCATGCTAGTTGAGTAGTTGTGAATTTGAGAGATAATTGTGTTGAAGTTTGCAAGTCCGGTAGCATGCACGTAGGGTAAACGTTATGTAGCAAATTTGAAACATGAGGTATTATTTGATTATCTTCCTTATGAGTGGCGGTCGGGGACGAGCGATGGTCTTTTCCTACCAATCTACCCCTAGGAGCATGCGCGTAGTGCCGAGGTTTTTGATTACTTGTATATTTTTGCAATAAGTATGTGAGTTCTTTATGACTAATGTTGAGTCCATGGATTATACGCATTCTCACCCTTCCATCATTGCTAGCCTCTTCAGTACCGTGCATTGCCCTTTCTCACCTTGAGAGTTGGTGAAAACTTCGCCGGTGCATCCAAACCCCGTCATATGATACGCTCTATCACACATAAACCTCCTTATATCTTCCTCAAAACAACCACCATACCTACCTATTATGGCATTTCCATAGCCATTCCGAGATATATTGCCATGCAACTTTCCATCATTCTGTTCATCATGACACATTCATTATTGTCATATTGATTAGCATGATCATGTAGTTGACATAGTATTTGTGGCAAAGCCACTGTTCATAATTCTATCATACATGTCACTCTTGGTCCATTGCATATCCCGGTACACCATCGGAGGCATTCATATAGAGTCATCTTTTGTTCTAGTATCGAGTTGTAATCATTGAGTTGTAAATAAATAGAAGTGTGATGATCACCATTTTCTAGAGCATTGTCCCAAGTGAGGAATAAAAAAAGGGGAGAAAGGCCATAAAAAGAGAAAGGCCATAAAAAAGAGAAGGCCCCAAAAAAAGAAAAAATGATGAGAGAAAAAGAGAGAAGGGACAATGTTACTATCCTTTGCCACACTTGTGCTTCAAAGTAGCACCTTAATCTTCATATTAGAGAGTCTCTTGTTTTGTCACTTTCATATACTAGTGGGAATTTTTCACTATAGAACTTGGCTTGTATGTTCCAACAATGGGCCTCCTCAAGTTCCCTAGGTCTTTGTGAGCAAGCAAGTTGGATGCATACCCACTAGTTTCTTTTGTTGAGCTTTCTTACATTTATAGCTCTAGTGCATCCGTTGCATGGCAATCCTACTCCTTGCATTAACATCAATCGATGGGAATCTCCATAGCCCATTTATTAGCCTCTTTGATGTGAGACTTTCTCCTTTTTGTCTTCTCCACATAACCCCCTCATTATTCTATTCCACCCATAGTGCTATATCCATGGCTCGTGCTCATGTATTGCGTGAAAGTTTATAGGTTTGAGATTACTAAAGTATGAAACAATTGGTTGGCTTGTCATCGGGATTGTGCATGATGAGAGCATTCTTGTGTGACGAAAATAAAACATGACTAAACCATATGATTTTGTAGGGATGAACTTTCTTTGGCCATGTTATTTTGAGAAGACATAATTGCTTAGTTAGTATGCTTGAAGTATTATCATTTTTATGTCAATATGAACTTTTGTCTTGAATCTTTCGGATCTGAATATTCATGCCACAATTAATAAGAATTACATTGAAATTATGCCAAGTAGCACTCCACATCAAAAATTCTGTTTTTATCATTTACCTACTCGAGGACGAGCAGGAATTAAGCTTGGGGATGCTGATACGTCTCCAACATATCTATAGTTTTTCATTGCTCCATGCTATATTATCTACTGTTTTGGATGTTTATGGGCTTTATTATACACTTTTATATCATTTTTGGGACTAACCTATTAACCCAGAGCCCAGTGCCAGTTTCTGTTTTTTTACCTTGTTTTAGGGTTTCGAATAAAAGGAAAATCAAACGGAGTCCAATTGACTTGAAACTTCACGGAACTCATTTTTGGAAGGAAAGAAGCCTAGAAGACGTGAAGTGCACGTAAGGGAAGCTTCGAGGAGGCCACGAGGTAGGGGGGCACCCACCCCCCTAGGGAGTGCCCTCCACCCTCGTGGGCCTCTCGTGGCTCCCCCGGCGTATCTTTTTCACCCATATATACCCACATACCCTAAAACTATCAAAGAACACAATAGATCAGGAGTACCGCCGCCAGAAGCCTCCGTAGCCACCGAAAGCCAATCTAGACCCATTTCGGCACCCTGCCGGAGGGGGAAATCCCTCTCCGGTGGCCATCTTCATCATCCCGGTGCTCTCCATGACGAGGAGGGAGTAGTTCTCCCTCGGGGCTGAGGGTATGTACCAGTAGGTATGTGTTTGATCTCTCTCTCTCTCATGTTCTTGAGGGGGCACGATCTTGATGTATCGCGAGCTTTGCTATTATAGTAGGATCTCATGATGTTTTCTCCCCTCTACTCTCTTGTAATGGATTGAGTTTCCCCTTTGAAGTTATCTTATCGGGTTGAGTCTTTAAAGATTTGAGAACACTTGATGTATGTCTTGTCGTTCTTATCTATGGTGACAATGGGATATCACGTGATTCACTTGATGTATGTTTTGGTGATCAACTTGCGGGTTCCGCCCATGAACCTATGCATAGGGGTTGGCACACGTTTTCATCGTGATTCTCTGGTAGAAACTTTGGGGCACTCTTTGAGGTTCTATGTATTGGTTGAATAGATGAATCTAAGATTGTGTGATGCATATCGTATAATCATACCCACGGATACTTGAGGTGACATTGGAATATCTAGGTGACATTAGGGTTTTGGTTGATTTGTGTCTTAAGGTGTTATTCTAGTACGAACTCTAGGGCTGTTTGTGAAACTTATAGGAATAGCCCAACGGATTGATTGGAAAGAATAACTTTGAGCTAATTGCGTACCCTACCATAATCTCTTCGTTTGTACTCCTCTATTAGTGACTTTGGAGTGACTCTTTGTTGCATGTCGAGGGATAGTTATATGATCCAATTATGTTATTATTGTTGAGAGGACTTGCACTAGTGAAAGTATGAACCCTAGGCCTTGTTTCCTAGCATTGCAATACCGTTTACGCTCACTTTTGTCATTAGTTACCTTGCTGTTTTTATATTTTCAGATTACAAAAACCTTTATCTACCATCCATATACCACTTGTATCACCATCTCTTTGCCGAACTAGTGCACCTATACAATTTACCATTGTATTGGGTGTGTTGGGGACACAAGAGACTCTTTGTTATTTGGTTGCAGGGTTGCTTGAGAGAGACCATCTTCATCCTACGCCTCCTACGGATTGATAAACCTTAGGTCATCCACTTGAGGGAAATTTGCTACTGTCCTACAAACCTCTGCACTTGGAGGCCCAACAACGTATACAAGAAGAAGGTTGTGTAGTAGACATCATTCATATAGAGTCATATTTTGTTCTAAGTATCGAGTTGTAATTGTTGAGTTGTAAGAAAAATAAAAGTGTGACAGTCATCATTATTGGAGCATTGTCCCAGTGAGGAAAGGATGATGGAGACTATGATTCCCCCACAAGTCGGGATGAGACTCAGAACCAAAAAAGTAAAACAAAGAAAGAAAGAAAAGAGGCCATAAAAAGGAGAAAAGGCCCAAATAAAAAATGAGAAAAAGAGAGAAAGGGACAATGTTACTATCCTTTTACCACACTTGTGCTTCAACGTAGCACCATGATCTTCATAGTAGAGAGTATCTCATGTTATCACTTTCATATACTAGTGGGAATCTTTCATTATAGAACTTGGCTTGTATATTCCAATGATGGGCTTCCTCAAAATGCCCTAGGTCTTCATGAGCAAGCAAGTTGGATGCACACCCACTTAGTTTCTTTTTGAGCTTTCATATACTTATAGCTCTAGTGCATCTGTTGCATGGCAATCCCTACTCACTCACATTGATATCTATTGATGGGCATCTCCATAGCCCGTTGATACGCCTAGTTGATATGAGACCATCTTCTCCCTTTTTGTCTTCTCCACAACCACCACTCTATTCCACCTATAGTGATATATCCATGGCTCACGCTCATGTATTGCGTGAAGATTGAAAAAGTTTTGAGAATGTCAAAACTATGAAACAATTGCTTGGCTTGTCATCGGGGTTGTGCATGATTTAAATATTTTTTCTAGTGAAGATAGAGCATAGCCAAACTATATGATTTTGTAGGGATAACTTTCTTTAGCCATGTTATTTTTGAGCAGACATAATTGCTTTGTTAGTATGCTTGAAGAATTATTATTTTTATGTCAATATTAAACTTTTGTCTTGAACCTTTCGGATCTGAATATTCATACCACAATTAAGAAGAATTACATTAAAATTATGCCAAGTAGCACTCCGCATAAAAAAATTCTATTTTTATCATTTACCTACTCGAGGACGAGCAAGAATTAAGCTTGGGGATGCTTGATACGTCTCCAATGTATCTATAATTTTTGATTGCTCCATGCTATATTATGTACTGTTTTGGACATTATTGGGCTTTATTATCCACTTTTATATTATTTTTGGGACTAACCTATTAACCGGAGGCCCAGTCCAGAATTTGCTGTTTTTTTGCCTGTTTTAGGGTTTCGAAGAAAAGGAATATCAAACGGAGTCCAAACGGAATGAAACCTTCGGGAACGTGATTTTCTCAATGAATAAGACCAAAGAAACTTGGACCCTACGTCAAGAAAAGAAACACGAGGCCACGAGGTACAGGGGCGTGCCTGCCTACCCTAGGCACGCCCTCCACCCTCATGGGCCCCCTGTTGCTCCACCGACATACTCCTTCCTCCTATATATACCTACGTACCCCCAAACAATCAGATACGGAGCCAAAACCCTAATTCCACCGCCGTAACTTTCTGTATCCACGAGATCCCATCTTGGGGCCTGTTCCAGAGCTCGCCGGAGGGGGCATCGATCACGAAGGGCTTCTACATCAACACCATAGCCCCTTCGATGAAGTGTGAGTAGTTTACCTCAGACTTGCGGGTCCATAGTTAGTAGCTAGATGGCTTCTTCTCTCTTTTTGGATCTCAATACAATGTTCTCCCCCTCTCTTGTGGAGAACCATTCGATGTAATCTTCTTTTTGCGGTGTGTTTCTTGAGACCGATGAATTGTGGGTTTATGATCAAGTCTATCTATGAATAATACTTGAATCTTCTCTGAATTCTTTTATGTATGATTGGTTATCTTTGCAAGTCTCTTTGAATTATCAGTTTGGTTTGGCCTACTAGGGAAGCAAGGCACGTATTGTATTGTTGCCATTGAGGATAAGAAGATGGGGTTTTCTTCATATTGCATGAGTCTATCCCACTACATCATGTCATCTTTCTTAAGGCGTTACTCTGTTTTTAACATAATACTCTAGATGCATGCTGGATAGCGACCGATGAGTGGAGTAATAGTAGTAGATGCAGGCAGGAGTCGGTCTACTTGTCTCGGACGTGATGCCTATATACATGATCATACCTACATATTCTCATAACTATGCTCAATTCTGTCAATTGCTCAACAATGATTTGTTCACCCACCGTAGAATACTTATGCTCTCGAGAGAAGCCCCTAGTGAAACCTATGGCCCCCGGGTCTATCTTTATGATATTGATCTCCTACTACTTAGTTATTTCCTTTACTTTTTACTTTGACTTTATTTTACTTTGCATCTTTTATTATAAAAACACCAAAAATATTATTTTATCATATCTATCAGATCTCACTCTCGTAAGTGGCCCTATAGGGATTGACAACCCCTATTTGCGTTGGTTGCGAGGATTTATTTGTTTTGTGCAGGTGCAAGGGACTCGCACGTAGCCTCCTACTGGATTGATACCTTGGTTCTCAAAAACAGAGGGAAATACTTACGCTACTTTGCTACATCATCCCTTCCTCTTAGGGGAAAACCAACGCAGTGCTCAAGAGGTAGCAGAGCTCTACACACTGGGCATGGCAAGGACGGAGGAAGAAGCAGGACTTATGAGGAGGAAGGTAGAGTAATTTATCGGTTAGGTAGTTCCCCTTTTTATAACCTAAGTACTAGCACTAGTACTAAAACCTGCATAGTGGGAACCCGTTAAGGTTTGGTATGTACTGGTAGGTGTGAGCGGGCTTGCACTTAATTGTAGCACTAGTACATTGGAATATGATGGGAACAAGGTAAAGATTAAATGATGGTTTTGGTTTCGAGACCCGAAATGGCTCCCGATGAGTTTAGTGGAACATAAATTTCAAGTACTCCTGATGAGTTTAGTAGAACATAAATTGTTTAACATAAAAAATATATCATTAAAAAATAGAATATTTGAAGTTTATAATGATATATTTTTTGTAATGTATGCCTCTTATTAAGTTGGTCAAATTAACAACCTAGGTACACGTGCAAGACTTGTAAACTGAGATAGAGGGAGTACTACACTGCTCAAATGCGATCGCACAAGTCAGTGATGTTACTGGTCGTACACGTCGGACCAAGCCGATGCGTGTCCCTTAGGTGAGATGCGGGTCCGACCAATCATCCGTTGGTGCGACCGACCGTAAAGTACTTACGCGATGGAGACTTCTGGTTGTGGCTTTGGTTGATTGTCACGACCAAGCATTATAAACTAGTGATAAATCAATTACCATCTTTTTCCAAATGACCAAGTATTTTTTTACAGGAAAACGATACATATAGATGGAGTGATTGTCAAGGTTGCAAACCGACATAGCATTGCAAGTTCACTGCAGTAGCAACCGACTAGGTCAGTGCATCGCTAGCAGGGAAGGAAGGCAGTTCACCTCGCCTACGGTGCATGCCCAGCGGCGCCGCCACAACTGGTCCCGGGATTTGGCTTCTCCTACCGCCCATTTGAACAGTTGCACCGGCTGCTCATGCCATTGCGCAGGCATGCGCGTTCTTTCCTCCGCAGTCGACTCTGTGAATATGATCTCTGCCATTAGCCCTAGCTCGAAATCAACACGACGCTGCCAGATGCTGACATCCCTCTGCATCTATCCCTTAAGATCGACATGCGCCTCCGCCTTATGCTGCACCAGGCGCAGCTCCTTGGAACTTCTCTCCAATCGATGCGATGCTTCCTCGATCTGATTTTCCCTTGCTGCCCACCACCTGAAACGCAGCCCTGGCACGTCCTCTAGCGCCACTGATTTGTGATTCCAGAGCAATGGATCCCCTCTAAAACACCTGTGGGTTTCGCTCAAAGGTGGCAGTGCTGCGGGCCGCAGCGAGAGGGCAGCCCGCGGGATCCTGGGATTTAAGAGATTATCCATGTCGGGATCCTCCATGGTGGGATCTGGTGGGCGAGGCGGGGAGGCGAGCCTAGGCTCTGGGAGAGCCCTACGAGGCTAAGATAAAGATAATACTACTCTACTCCGTCCATATTTAAATACAAAGGCCACCAACAGTAGCCCTGGAAAAAAAGATCATGCTGCCTACATCCTGGTTTATTGGCCCCCTTTTTTGTGCCACTTTTTATGACATGCATAAATATTATGTTACTTACAAATTTGGTCAAAACTTGGCACAAAATACGAAGGAGACCAATGGAAGTACTGGCACCCCATGATTTAACTACTCGCATGCGTGCAGTGGAGTAGTAATGTCTTTCTTCCTCCCTCACTTCCACTCAATTTGCATGCGCTCTATTAATTGACCATAAATGAAATGAAGGAATTTACACGCGTCAAATTCTCACATGGGGTGGATCTTCATACAAAAATGCGTCGGCCCGTGTACCCGCGTGTGCGTGCGAGGGAATGAGTGTGTGTGTGTGGCGTGTGTGCACATCTTCGTTTCATGCATGTACGGCCAGTGTGGCTCAGAGAGGACGTGTACATTCTTCTGGAAGCAGCAACACGTCACTGTGATCAACCCACACAAGGAGGTCGCGACAACGCCTCCACATGTGCCACGTAGCTTCATGAACTATAAGAGAGACACTATGTAACGTGCCATTGGAATTCTAATTTATGTGTTTGCACATACTCGAAGTACTAGTAAGGTACACGTGCATTGCACGCATCAGATTTGGCAACCAAATTATGAATAAATACCACACTATAGCATATAAGCTCTGAGTCATATATGCCTCATGTAGACCTCCGTTTAATTCTTATAGTTCATCTCATTCAAAATAAATTAGTTTTTATAAAAAAGCCTCTTTGATTTGTAGGATTTCCGAAATGCCGGAATAGGGAAAATATGGGATTAGAATGGAATGTCGTCTTGAATCCTACAGGATTGTACGAGTATTTGATTGTGCATAGGAAAAACGTAAGATTCTTTCAAAGTTGTTTGAGTGGATGGGATATTTCGTATGAAATCTAGTGCAAATGAATCCTATGGAAAAATTTATATGGTTTACAATCCTACGAATCAAACAACCAAGATAGGAAAAATTCCTAAGGATTAGAATCCTCCAAAATTCCTTTGAGAATCCTTTGAATCAAAGAAGACCTTAATCTATTTTATGATTCAAGGAATTGTGCATCGTAAAGCATAAAGTAAAAACAAATAATGGCAATTCAACTAGAAAAAAGTTTGTGCAGTTATGATACGGAAGATCTAGAACAAAGGAGAAGCACTTGTGTTTTGAGGTTTGTGCATTATGCTTAAGTTCAACCATGGAGTCTGCTAGATTGTACATGTGGCAAAATCCGGTGGGGGCTAGAAGATGGTGCGAGGTGCCAAGTGGAGGGAGACTATGAAGGAGTGCACAAGTGCGAGATCGATATTTGAAGATATGGGGCAAGAACGTGCGCTGTTGCACGCAGTGGTGGAGCCATGAAAATAAATGAGCTAGGGGCCAAGCATTGCTAGTCCTTTATGAGGAGGGCCAATTCATCAACCTAAACCATTTTACTAGCAATTGTCTAACGATCACATTCATATTAGCCTCGATATATAGTGATGTTAGGGGGGCAGGGCCCTTGCTACCCCCTGTCTTTGCCACTGTGCGCATCTGAGAGATGAAGCGGAGGCATGGATGATGAGAGGGGGACGTTGGATATATAATTAATGTTGGTGTATTAGCTATGTAATCCTATATAGAGAGGTATAGATTGATCGATGTGGACGTGGGAAAGAGGGTGAGACCTCACTAGATATATAGATTGATCGGTTTGTGTGGAAAACTGTGAAAGACCTAGCTATATATACACACACATAGAGGAACATCCATCGTTGCACATGCAGGTGAGAGATAAAGAATGCCCGATATGATGGGGAGGGGGAGGTGTGTGTGTGTGTGTGTGCATGCATGGGAGACCGACCTGAAGAAAAAGATTGCATGTGTGCGATGGATAATGCCAACTGGTACTGTGTGTGCATGCAGGCATGAGAGAAAGTTAATGGTACAATTATAAAGAGAAGATGACTGTGTGGCTGTAAAAGACCAGGTGATTTCATAATCAATGTGAAGTAGAATTCAAATATTTGAATAAGAGATCATGATGTTTGAAACCCATGCATGCATGAATATAACTGAGATATGCGTGGTGTGGTTTGGAAACGAGCATGTTGTACTATATACACATTGAACAAGGTCAGACTGATTTGTATTTGAGATATCGATGGCAGACATCGTTTGGCCACATTGCATCCGTGCATGGACACACTATTCTAATTGGAGATGATGGGTGCGGCCGGAGTGAGGTCGCATGAGTGAGGGACCACGGGGTTGACCAGGCGCGACAAGAGGATCCAGCGAGCGCTAGGCGGAGCAGAAGGGCGCGAGCAGGTGGCAGTGGCGTCCGGCTGCAACGGCAGCGGAGCGGTCGGGGGCGAGAGAAGAGCAGAACGCAGCAGCGGGGGAAATAGGGCCTCGGGAGGAGAGGGCGGTGACAGCGCGGCCCCTGCGAGCTCACTCCGAATGGGCAGAGGCGAGGAGGGCGGCCATGCGTGAGGGTGCAGGGCAGGGGCATCCCGCAGACGCGAGTACGGGCGTAGGCGGAGAACCCAGGATGCGAGCAGCACGGCCTCAGGGCGCGGCCACGACGAGCATTGACCACGATGGCTACAACGATAGAAACAAAGGGGGAGGGAAAGGACGGAATCAATGGGGGCCTCACAGAGATGTTGCGGACGTGGTCGGAGAGAGTCGGGGAGGGCCGGAGTGTGGGACGACGGTGATGCAGTGCAGTGGCCGAATGTGAGGAAGACAACGCGGTGACGAGCGTATAGGGCGTCCCTGCTCGATTCGATGCACGTAGGCGAAGGAGACAGCGGCGGTGAAGCTCACGAACATCCCCCCAAGCGTCGGGGAGCACAGTGGCCACGAGATCGACGGATCCATGGTGATGTGTGGTTCGGCCTCGAGGGTGGGAGGAGAGATTGAGACGAGGGGGGATTGGGGGAGCTAGGGTTTCGCAGAGGGGTCGATGCCGACCTAGTAGACGTCGAGATGCGGCGGATGGCCGGCACGTTGATGTCGCTTGAAGCTACATCAGTATTTCCCCAAAGAGGAAGGGATGATGCAGCACATCGGCGGTAGGTAGTTCCCTTAGATGTGAAACCAAGGTTATCGAACCAGTAGGAGAACCAAGCAACACAACGTGAACAATACCTGCACACAAATAACAACTTCTCGCAAGCTGACGTGTTAAAGGGGTTATCAATCCCTTCCGGGGTACGACGCCTCAAGATAGGCAAACAGACATGAGGTAAATTTGTAGTAGATTGATAGATCGAACGCCAAATAAAATAAATAATAATAAATTGCAGCAAGGTATTTTTGTATTTTTGGTTTACTAGATCTGAAAATAAAAGCAAAGGAAAAGTAGATCGGAAAGGCAAATAATATGAGAAAGAGACCTGGGGGCCGTAGGTCTCACTAGTGGCTTCTCTCGAGAAAAATAGCAAACGGTGGGTGAACAAATTACTGTTGGGAAATTGATAGAACTTCAAATACTCATGACGATATCCAGGCAATGATCATTAAATAGGAATCACGTCCAAGATTAGTAGACCGACTCCTGCCTACATCTACTACTATTACTCCACACATCGACCTCTATCTAGCATGCATCTAGTGTATTAAGTTCATGGAGAAATGGAGTAATGCAATAAGAACGATGACATGATGTAGACAAGATCTATCTATGAAGAGATAGACCCCATTGTTTTATCCTTAGTAGCAACGATACATACGTGTCGGTTCCCCTTCTGTCAGTGGGATCAAGCACCGTAAGATCGAACCCACTACAAAGCACCTCTTCCCATTGCAAGATAAATAGATCAAGTTGGCCAAACAAAACCCAAATATCGGAGAAGAAATACGACGCTATAAGCAAACATGCATAAAAGAGATCAAAGAAACTCAAATAGTTTCATGGATATAAAAAGATAGATCTGATCATAAACTCAAAGTTCATCAATCCCAACAAACACACCACAAAAGAGTTACATCATATGGATCTCCAAGAGACCATTGTATTGATAATCAAGAGAGAGAGAGAGAGAGAGAGAAAGAGAGAGAGAGAGATGAAGCTATATAGCTACTAACTACGGACCCGAAGGTCTACAAAGAACTACTCACGCATCATCGGAGAGGCACCAACAGAGGTGGTGAACTCCATCTGAGATGGTGTCTAGATTGGATCTACTGGTTCTGGACTCTGTGCGGCTGGATGAATATGTCATCGACTCCCCTAGGGTTTTGGGAATATTGGGGTATTTATAGAGCAAAGAGGCGGTTCGGGGGGGGCACCCAAGGTGGGCACAACCCACCAGGGCATGCCTGGGCCTCCTGGCGTGCCCTGGTGGGTTGTGCTCTCCTCGGAGCACCCGCAGGCGCAGCCAGGGCCCATTATGTTCCTTATGGTCCAAAAAAATATCCGTAAAGTTTCGTTGCGTTTGGACTCCGTTTGGTATTGATTTTCTGCAATGTAAAAAACATGGAAGAAACAACAACTCGCATTTGGCACTATGTCAATAGGTTAGTACCAAAAATGATATAAAATGACTATAAAACGATTACAAAACATCCAAGATTGATAATATAACAGCATGGAACAATCAAAAATTATAGATACATTGGAGACGTATCAGTATCCCCAATCTTAACTCCTACTCGTCCTCGAGTAGGGAAGTGATAAAAGCAAATTTTTGATGTGGAATGCTGCCTAACATGTCATATCATATTCTTTTATTTATAGCATGGACATTTGGACTTTTATGTTGCTCAAAGCAATAGTCTAGTTTTGACATGACAATTTAAATACTCAAGCATATCAGCAAGCAACCATGTCTTCCAAAATATCAATGCTAAAATAAGTTATCCCTAGCCCATCATTCTCAACCATTGATCCATTCATGAAACACACTCGCATATTAACTACACCCAATACTCAAGTATGATCGTATTTCCTCCTAGTTGGTGCTTTTATAAGAGAAGATGGAGACTCAAATTCAAAATAAAAATTGCATAAAGTAAAAGAAAGACCCTTCACAGAGGGGAGTGGGGATTTGTAGAGGTGCCAGAGCTCAAAGAGAAAAACTTAGGGATAAAAACCATTTTGGGAGGTGTATCCTTCCCACCAACGAAAATGACTTAGAGTTCCCAACACTTTCCATGCTAAATATATCATAGGTGGTTACCAAACAGAAACTAAAGTTTATTCCTTTTTCCACCATACTTTCAATTTCCATGGCTAACTGTAGCCACGGGTGCCTTCCGTACCAACACTTTCCAACGAATTTATTATTTGACAACATAAAGTAAATTCATTTTTTCATTTCAGGACTGGGCATCCCTAATACCTTTGCCTTACTCTCGTGCAATGACAAGTGAATAAACACTCATCATGAGAATAACACGTCTAGCATGGAAAATATTAGCCACCCCTCACCGCTCCGCGAGCGAAACGAACACACAAAAAGAGAAGTTTATTTTGAAAATTAGAGATGGCACATGTAAATTTGCTTAGAACGGCAAAAGAATACCGCATATAGGTAGATATAGTAGAATCATGTGGCAAAACTGGTTTAAAGGTTTTTGGATGCACAAGTAGTGATCATACTTAGTGCAAAATGAAGGCTAGCAAAAGATTGAGAAGCGATCAACCAAGAAAAAAATAATCTCATAAGCGAGCATTTAAGCATAATTAACACTGAATAATGCACCATAAGTATGATATAATTTCATTGCATGACTATTGACTTTCATGCTTGCATAGGGAATCACAAACCTTAACACCAATATTCTTACTAAAGCGTAATTACTCATCAACATAACTCACATATCACATCATCATATCTCAAAACTATTACTAAGAATCAAGTTTATTTTGTCCAATGATCTTCATGAAAGTTTTTATTATATCCTTCTTGGATATCTATCACTTTGGGACTAATTTTTATGTGTTGCTTTTCATAAGCTCTAACAAATATAAGTGAAGATCATGAGCATAATATTTCTTTCTTTCTCTCAAATTAATTTAAGTGAAGCGAGAGAGAATTTCTTGAAAATTTTACTAACTCTCAAATAAATCTTAGTGAAGCAAGAGAGCATTTCTTCAAAAATACTAAGCACACCATGCTCAAAAAGATATAAGTGAAGCACTAGAGCAAGTCCATAGCTCATAAAAGATTTAAGTGAAGCAAAGAGAGCATTTCTAACAAGTCATGACATAATTTTGGCTCTCTCAAATAGGTGTGTTAAGCAAGTGTAACGCCCTCGATGCGGCTGTATCTCCTACGTGTCGAAGCACGACTTAGAGGCAGAACCGCATTGAAAGAAATGTCGCAAGTAAGGCAATCTTCACAACATCCCATGTAATATAGATAATAAAAGGGGAAGGTACATAGTTGGCTTACACTCGCCACGTCAAACAAAGTACATAAATAGCATTACATCATCCAATCACTCATGGCCCGACTACGGTGCCAAAATAAAAGATCAACCCAACATCCGACACGGTCCCGATCGCCCCAACTGGGCACCACTACTGATCATCAGGGAAAGACGAATAGTAACGGCGTGAGTCCTCGTCGAACTCCCACTTGAGCTCAAGCGCATCATCTGGAACGGAGTCGTCTGGCCCTGCATCTGGTTTGGAAGTAATCTGTGAGCCACAGGGACTCAGTAATCTCGCACCCTCGCGATCAAGACTATTTAAGCTTATAGGTAAGGCAAGGTAATATGTGGAGCTGCAGCAAGCAACTAGCATATATGGTGGCTAACCTGTTCGCAAAAGAGAGCGAGAAGAGAAGGCAAAGCATGAATGAATAGCTAGAGAACAACCTGAGGCAAGCATTACTCCAACACCGTGTTCACTTCCCGGACTCCGCCGGGAAGAGACCATCACGGTAACACACACGGTTGATTCATTTTAATTAAGTTAAGGTTCAAGTTATCTACAACCGGACATTAACAAATTCCCATCTGCCCATAACCGTGGGCACGGCTTTCGAAAGTTCAAATCCCTGCAGGGGAGTCCCAACTTAGCCGATGACAAGCTCTCACGGTCAATGAAGGATATACCTTCTCCCGAGACATTCCGATCAGACTCGGCATCCCGGTTCTACAAGACACTTCGACAAGTTAAAACAAATCCAGCAACACCGCCTGAATGTGCCGACAAATCCCGATAGGAGCTGCACATATCTCGTTCTAAGGGCACACCGGATAAGCTAAGCGTACGGGAGACAACGTAACCCAAGTTGCCAAGGGACGGCCCCGCACGGTGCTCTAGGTTGGACCAACACTCAGAGGAGCACTGGCCCGGGGGGTTTAAATAAGATGACCCTCGGGCTTCGGAAACCCAAGGGAAAAAGAGGCTAGGTGGCAAATGGTAAAACCAAGGTTGGGCATTGCTGGAAGAGTTTTATTCAAGGCGAACTATCAAGGGGTTCCCATTATCACCCAACTGCGTAAGGAACGCAAAATCCGGGAACATAACACCGATATGACGGAAACTAGGGCGGCAAGAGTGGAACAAAACACTAGGCAAAAGGCCGATCCTTGCACCCTTTACCAAGTATATAGATGCATTAAGATAACAAGATAATATAATGATATCCCAACAAGAAAAATAATGTTCCAACAAGGAAAGGCCTCCAATCTTCACCTGCAACTAGCAACGCTATAAGAAGGGCTGAGCAAAGTAGTAACATAGCCAATCAACGGTTTGCTAGGACATGGTGGGTTAGAGGTTTGACATGGAAATTTGGGAGGCATGATAAGCAAGTGGTAGGCATCATAGCATAGGCATAGCAAAAGAGCGAGCATCTAGCAAAGCAAAGATAGAAGTGATTTCGAGGGTATGATCATCTTGCCTGCAAAGTTGTCAGAGTTGACTGGATCCTTGGAAGCAAACTCAACAGGCTCCTCGTTAGCGAACTCATCTCCCGGATCTACCCAAACAAGACAAACAAGCAAAGAGGACACAATCAACCATGTGCAAACTCAAACAACATGATGCAAACATGGTATGCTATGCGGGATGCGATATGTGATGCATATGCAAGATTTGACAAGGAAAGAATGAACCTGGCCTCAACTTGGAAATCCAAGTGTGCCACTGGAAAGATGAGGTGATTTCGGTTGAAATCGATATTAAGAACACCGGAATCGGATACACGGTTTGGAAATGGCAAGCAATTCAAATATGGCAGCGGTCTGTGATATACAGCAAGTAGCCATCTAAATGCAACAAGACAAACATGCTACAGCACCCAAACATGACAACAAAATACATGGTAGTGATCCATTCATGATTCTTAACAAAAGATGAACACTGAGCTATGGCCAATTCATCCATTAACAGGTTCAAACAAGCATGGCAAAAGTGCATTTGGTAAACAGGTTTCAGACTTTGTGAAATTAACACTTGTCCGGAATTTCAGATCAGGTAGCACACTTTGGAGCAAGAAAACTATATGCTAAAGGAACTTAACATGGCAAAGTAAAGCATGCCATGGAGCTACTCAAAGAGCTTAACAAAAGTCCCTTAGTGACCTTGAGCCAAAAGGGATCAGAAAATACAATTGCAAGCATGTGAACATGGCAAAAACATAATCAGATCACAGACTTAGTGAAAAACTGGAACATGCAAATCAGATATCAAGTAGGCATGTTTACGAGCTCGATGCACTCACTACAGAGCATGTCATGACAATCTAAGCATACACCCATCCAGAATACACATTATACAAGCTAGACATGGCAAGAACAATAACATAGCATGCATGGATCAACTACAACATCCTCGGCAAAATCGCTAACAAGTAGACAATCTGCCCAGATTCACGAAATAGCAAAAGTAGAGCTCGATTGACTCAAGCTAGGGTGCTCCATAATTGCAAACAAATACATGGGTGGATAGAGCACTACAAGATTAACAAATCGTCCTTACTGATCATCCTCAAAAGAGGCACGGATCACTAGGAAACAACATGAACATATGGCATATTGATAAAAACAGTCCAAGGACTTAGTGGAATTGCTAAGTCCCTGAAATCAGCATTAACAGATGCACCACTTTGCAAGCTTGTGCCATTCACCACACACATCACAAAAATACATGGATGGCACCTCTGGATAGATGACAAATCATATGACAAAACACATGTAGAGCTCATGGGCATATCATGCACACAATAATCATGGCAAAAATGACAATTAGCTAATTGGAGCAGCAGATCTGACAATTATCTCAAATAGCACTCTTCCAACAGCATTTCGGGCATCAAGATGAACTCAAATTAAAATGATGCAATGAGATGAAATGATGTGCTCTCTGGGACAAACATTTTGATATGCTATATGCCCAAAACGGATCTACGGATGCAAAGTTACGGCACGATAAACTTAGCTAAATAATCTGTAGACTTAGGGAAAAAAAGGTCAATCCCTAGGGTTTCCAGATCCAGATCGGATCTCGCCGGAGTTACTGTAGCGGCACGGAAACCGATGTTCGCCAGAAGCTCGTGGACGCCGGAGGAGCTGGTGGCCGGAGGTGGATGCGGCACGGTGGGGCGGCGCCGGGGCGATGAGGGGCGCCGGCCGGCGAGGAGGCCGCGTTGCGGGGGCCTCGGCAATGGCGGCGCGGTGGCGGAGGTGGCCGGCGGCGGCCGGGGTCGGGGAAGAGGCGCCGGGCGGCGGCGGACGAAGACCGGGCGGCGGGGTCGTCGACTGGGCCGCGGGAGCCTCCCCCGGGCTCGGCGGGCCGGCGGGATTCGCGGCGATGTGGGGCGCCGGCCCCGACACGTGGCGGCGCGCTACTGGCGCAGGGCGGCGGCGCGGTACAGGTCGGACATGTCTGGCCTGTCTGGACTTCGTCCGTCGGCGGCGGGTGGAGATGGATCTACGGTTTCGGGAGAGGGGAACCGCGAATTTCGGAGGGGGGTGTATTTATAGGCATAGAGGGAGCTAGGAGTGTCCAAATGAGGTGCGGTTTTCGGCCACACGATCGTGATCGAACGCTCTAGATGATGGAGAAGGTTTTGGTGGGTTTTGGGCCAAAATGGAGGGGTGTTGGGCTGCAACACACACGAGGCCCTTTCAGTCCCTCGGTTAACCGTTGGAGCATCAAACGAAGTCCAAATGGTACGAAACTTGACAGGCGGTCTATCGGTAGTAAACCAAGGCCCCTTGGCAAGTCTCGGTCCAATCCAGAAATGTTTAATCCCCACACACGAAAGAAAGGTAGAAATGACCACCGGAGGAGAACGGAGCGCCGGAATGCAAAACAGACAACGGGGAAAATGCTCGGATGCATGAGACGAACACGTATGCAAATGCAATGCACATGATGACATGATATGATATGCATGACAACGACAACAACACACGGAGACAAAAACCCGAACCCGAGAAAATAAAATAACTTAACGCCGGAAACGGCAAGAGTTGGATTACATATTAGGTAAATCATATCCGGGGTGTTACAGCAAGGAATCAAGACTAAAAACACAAAATAAAACAAGCAAAGACTCATATCATACAAGATGCTCCAAGCAAAACACATAGTATGTGACAAATAAAAATATAGCTTTGAGTAAAATACCGATGGTTGTTAGAAGAAAGAGGGGATGCCACTCGGCAGCATCCCCAAGCTTAGTTGGTTGCTCATTTTTGGATAACAACTTGGGATACCGGGGCATCCCCAATCTTAGGCTATTCTACTCTTTATTGCTTCATCCATCGTAAGATAACCCAAAACATGAAAACTTCAATCACACAAAACTCAACAAAACCTTCGTGAGATCCGTTAGTACAAGAAAATAAATCACTACTATAAGTGCTGTATCAAACCAATTCATATTTTTTCTTGCTTTATATCTATTGTATTCCAACGTTTCTATGGCAAAAACTCATGAAAGAAAACCATAGAGCCATCAAAATAAGCACACAACGCAAAGAAAACAGAATCTGTCAAAACAGAATAGTCTGTAGCAATCTGACTATTTTGACTACTTCTACAACTCCAAACATTATGAAAATTTAAGACGACCTGAGCAATTTGTATAATGATCTACTGCAAGTGGAAAGGGTATTTTGTCGCTCTCTGGTAAAACAATAAAATTATTTTCGCGAGCGCAAAAGTTTCTATTTTTTCAGCAAGATCAAACAACTATCACCCAAGAAGATCCTAAAGGCTTTACTTGGCACAAACACTAATTAAAACATAAAAAACACAATCATAACAGTAGAATAATTGTGCTAACACTCAAAAAAAGGAAGCAAAAATCAAAAATAAAATTTATTCATTGGGTTGCCTCCCAACAAGCGCTATAGTTTTACGCCCTTAGCCAGGCATAAAGCAAGGATCTATGTTTTGTCAGCTTTGTTTCGAGATCCATAAGATTCCCTCATGATTGATTCATATGGTGGCCTAATTCTTGTTCTAGGAAAGTTTTCCATACCCTTCCTCAAAGGAAATTGGAACTTAATATTGCCTTCTTTCATATCATTCACGGCACCGATAGTGCGTAAAAACGGTCTACCAACAATAATTGGACAAGACGGATTGCAATCAATATCAGGAACAATAAAATCTATGGGCACATAAATCCTATTTGCAAGAATAAGAACATCATTAATTCTTCTCATAGGCTTTTTAATAGTAGAATCCACCAAGTGCAAATTTAAAGAACATTCTTCAAGATCGGTAAGACCAAGCACATCACATAAAGATTTCAGAATAGTAGAAACACTAGCAACCAAGTCACACAAAGAAAAACACTCATAATTTTTAATCTTGACTTTGATAGTAGGTTCCTATTCATCATGCAATTTCCTAGGAATTGAACTTCTAATTCCAATTTTTCTTCAAAAGCTTTAATCATAGCATCAACAATATGTTTAGTAAAAGCTTTATTTCGTTCATAAGCATGGGGTGAACTTATCATGGATTGCAACAAAGAAATACAATCAATCAAAGAGCAACTATCATAATTAAAGTCTTTGTAATACAAAAGAGTGGGCACATCACTGCTATAGTTTTGACCTCTTCAAACCCACGTTTATCAATTTTCTCAACAAGATTTTCACCCTCCGAATCATTGGGACACCTTCTACCTAAAGTTGACTCTTCTCCAGTCCCTTTTTCATCAATCTTAAATTTACTAAACAAGGAATCAATAGAAGAAACACCAATCATTTTAAGATTTTCACCATTCTTATCTTCTAACGAGATTGGTTTAGCGGCCATTTGATTTACTAAGGTGGCTTGTGCATCGGATATTTTTCCTAGCAAACTTTCAACAAAAGCATACTTAGATTGGATATTGCAAACTTCTCTACTAATATCATCAAGTTCTTTTGTGATAGCATCCAGCACAACAGAGTGCACCTTAAGTTCTTCGGTAAAATACCTATTATGCTCAAATTGTGTAATCATATACTCCTTAGTACTTTTCTCAATTTCAAGCAAAATATTGGGGTAAGGAACATCATAATGTTTTCTTTGAGGTATCATCACTATGCAAACAAGAACGCACACAAAAACAGACCCGGCAAGAAAACGTCGAACGGAAAAAGAGAGGCGAATAAAACGACAAATTTTTGTGAAGTGGGGGAGAGGAAAACGAGAGGCAAATGGCAAATAATGTAAATTGCGAGGACATGAGATTTGTGATTAGGAACCTGGTATATGTTGAAGATCCTCCCCGGCAACGACGCCAAAAATTCTTTTTGATGTCGCTTGAAGCTACGTCGGTATTTCCCCAAAGAGGAAGCGATGATGCAGCATAGCGGCGGTAGGTATTTCCCTTAGATGTGAAACCAAGGTTATCGAACTAGTAGGAGAACCAAGCAACACAACGTAAACAGCACCTGCACACAAATAACAACTTCTCGCAACCCGACGTATTAAAGGGGTTGTCAATCCCTTCCGGGGTACGGTGCCTCAAGATAGGCAAACCGACGTGAGGTAAATTTGTAGTAGATTGATAGATCGAATGCCAAATAAAATAAATAAGAATAAATGGCAGCAAGGTATTTTTGTATTTTTGGTTTAGTAGATATGAAAATAAAAGCAAAGGAATAGTAGATCGCAAAGGCAAATAATATGAGAAAGAGACCCGGGGGCCGTAGGTTTCACTAGTGGCTTCTCTCGAGAAAAATAGCAAACAGTGGGTGAACAAATTACTGTTGGGAAATTGATAGAACGTCAAATACTCATGACGATATCCAGGCAATGATCATTACATAGGCATCACGTCCAAGATTAGTAGACCGACTCCTGCCTGCATCTACTACTATTACTCCACACATCAACCGATATCCAACATGCATCTAGTGTATTAAGTTCATGGAGAAACGGAGTAATGCAATAAGAACGATGACATGATGTAGACAAGATATATCTATGTAGAGATAGACCCCATCATTTTATCCTTAGTAGCAATGATACATACGTGTTGGTTCCCCTTCTGTCACTGGGATCAAGCACTGTAAGATCGAACCCACTAAAAAGCACCTCTTCCCATGTAACTTGTTGTCGGGTCACCCATCCTTGGACTAGTCCAGCCTGAGCACGCTTAACTTCTGCGTTCTATTCGACCAGGCTAGCGGATGGGAAGCATCACCTTGCTGGTAGGAATTGCCTCCTTGCCTTTAAGGTGTTTCACGTTGGTCACCCTATGGACCTACTCCCTCCTAGCACGCACGTTTGTGCTTTTAGAAACAGCGTGTGATATTTACATGGCTGGTTTGTTGCCATCTAGCCTTCAATTAGCACTGACACTGGTAGCGGGAAACCGATGGGAGAAGAGGCGGGAAACCGATGACAGGAGTGGCGGGAAATGGTAGCCTGTTTAGAAAACAAAGTAGAGAAGGAAGCGTGAGCTAGCACGACACATGCGCACAATGCTTACCCATGTACTTCATGTGCTGTCGAAAGGGCTGAGGGTTGTCGTTCGATCTGGGAGCATCCAACGGTGCAGACGTACGATCCGTGGGGTTCGGGTTCTAGCCCATCAGAACGCACGACTAAGATCGCGTGCGCAGTAGGGGGAAGGGGGTGTCTCGGCCACAGTTTGGTAGGCACTCGGCTTTCGTGAGTGAACCATGTGCTATTTGAAAACATTTCGTGAGAAAAATCTCATTTTTTAAATCCCAGTAAATCCAAAACTCACTCGAAAATCGAAGAAACTTGGCACATGTTTGTCGAGGAATTTTTTTCGTCCATTTTGGCGCAATTTTTATTACAAGCCTCTTACAAACTGGAGCTTCTCTCAAAGAAGCCTCATGGTTCCGATAGGGAAACATGTCCCGCTTGTGGGGGAAACGATAATCACTGCCTCTTTTCGCCTTGTATTTTCTTCTACCGGCAACATGGAACGACAAGATATCCGTGCTCAAATTTAAACTTATTCAGGGTTCGTTTGGCCTTTTTATACACTAATTGAGTTTCCTAGGCATTTCATGTCCATAATTCAAATCTAAACTACAAATACATGCTCCAGTTCACCAAAATGGCTAGAAAAATTATACATGTGTCCTTGGGTGCATGTTTAGGTCCCATGCCAGGAATGGGAATGAATTACAACCGTACCAGCACTGGTACGCGTCGGTTCTATACAAACGGTTTTTAACCCTTTCCACGGCGGCATTTGGAACCGTCGCCTAGTGAGTGACGGTGATAGGGGCGTCCTTCCCACATGACCCAGAAACTGTCGAGAATAGGGAGCCAAGATGCATATACAGTACTCCTACTCATTTGTGCTCGCCATCGCAGTCGGTATTCTGTGGTGCTACATTTACGATGCGCAGCCCATCACAAATGGTTCACTATTATAGAACGTGTATGATAAGCATACATCACACACATTCTCTTTTCCCAAACCGTATGCGATAACTAATTAAGAAGATTAGCTAATTGTCGTACGAGTGTCGGACAGGATTACGAAACATCGGACTGTCGGAACATCATCGTACACAGCAACTATTGCACACGCTATTCTATGGTGCAATGTTTACGATGCATACTTCATCAGAAATAGTTGATGGTTGTGAATCGTGTACGATAAGGAAACTAACACAAACGTTTAGTTTCCCCGCACCGTTTGTGATATTGTCTAACATCGCACACGCTTTGCAAACAGCAACTGTGTGCATGCTTGCACACGTTTCCTCTCTGTGAATTGTCTTTGATTATGGTGTATATCGCAAATATTTGTGTTTTTACCAACCGCGTGTGCCGTAATGACCTGGAGAGCGTAATTTCACTGTAATTTAATTACTGCTATTTCAAATTTTATCGGATTTGAATTTGAATTTGAATGTATGCTATAGCTTTATTCATATCCATCAGGTTCAAACAACCAATGCATTATTCGATTCATAGGTACATATGTTCAAGAATTACATAAGAACCAAATAAAGAATGATGAACCATAGTTGTATACTTGTACTATTAAAGACGGTCAAGAAAGAGGCGAAATACATTCTGGTTGCTGAACAAGGTGAAGCAGAATTCCCATACTGTGCCCTCCTCCATGTAGAAGGCATGCATGACTCTAGTCCAACCCCTTGTGATGGCCGACCGCCCATTCTTCACGGTCTTTACGAAAACATCCAGATAATCATCATGTTCTGGTAGAAATACTTTAATCTTTGCATGCCCACCTATCATGTAGTTTGAGAGGTAATCTTGAGTAAACTACTTTGGCAACCACTGCAAAGGAAAAAGATTCAAACATTGTCATCTAACACAACTCATTACGGCCAGTAAAAAGAAGGCTGCAGAGTTCTTACTTATGGTCCTGTAGTTCGCTATTGTCTTGGATAAAGTGTAAACAAATAGTTTAATTGCCATCTTTGGACCCATTTTACTAAAAATCTTTATCAGCTTCCTCACTTGATGCCGGTTCACTCTAACCTCTAACTAAGTTGAATATCCAAAAAGGGTTGTGTTATTGTTGTTGTTGCTTTCACTCTTCTACGTATATCTAGACATCATCAGAACATTAATTTAACACTCTTTCTTGTTGCTATGTAGCCTAGGATTGCATATTTAGACATTAAGTACAGAGCATGTTGCTATGTAGCCTCAGATATATTACATATGGCCCTAGTTAACCTAACGATAAATGGGTTGCAGATATATTCCGTTAAAAGTCCGATTCACCGATTAGTCCCTTATCAGCCCCCGTCCTATATGGTACCAGCTACCGATATCCTGAACAGTGAGCATATATAAGCCATGGGATGAAACTAACACTACAAAAAAATACACTTCCGTGATGATACGTGTTTGTCACAGTAGGTCATGTTTTACGTCATGCATGTACATCCATGACGATTTTATGACAGAATCAAGATAGTCATACCTATGCTGTCGTAGAAGTGTTCCATGACATTACCAAAATTATCATCACGGAAATGTCCACTTCCATGACGATAAATCGCGCATCATAGAAGTGCTTTCGTCAAGGGTGACCGACACGTGGCATCCACCGTAATGAGTGAATGTTAAGCTATCGGGTTCCGGTTTGGATCCGATAACCCATTAACAGCCCAGACCAATGGGGATTTTCGCCGTGTAAAATTCTCCTTGGCCGGAGGAACCACATGTCGGCTCACCGTTGGGACAGATGTCATCCATTCATTGTATAGGAGGCGCCTATGATAGATCAACACGTGGCACGGCCAAACAGTGGCACATTCCGGTGAAAAAGGCCGGCCCGGTAAGAATTAGCAGGCCGGCCCATATAAGGCCTACTTGTGTCAAGTCCATTTAAGCCCACGGCCCATATGTGATGTGCCAATGCGGCCCATCAATGGCCCGTTAACGATTTGACACTATTACATCCCATCGTCAATTCGAGCCTGTTAACATCCCGCTATTTATTTGGGCTCAATATCGGCCCGATGTGGTTTTGGCCTATTAACGGCCTATTCAAGGGATGGGCCAATTTTCTGGATGTACATCTTTTGGCCTTTTAGCGTTCCATTTAAGTGTTGGGCCAATTTCCGGCCCGGTGTGTCTTTCAGCCTATTGACGGCCCATAAGTGAGTTGGGCCACTTGCCGTCGGACCTGAGTTTTGGCCTTTTAACTGCCCATGCTCTTCATGGTCCAATACGAGCCCGGTTTCCCTTTCGGCCCGCTAAAGGCCCACAGTATAGTTGTGCCATATCTAGCCCGAACTTAGTATCGGCTTGTTAACGGCCCATGGAATCAAATGGGCCCACCTGTTGCCCGCTTCATTGTCAATCTGTTAATGACCAGGGAGGTAAGAGGCCCGACCATTAACTTTCGGCCTAGTAACGGTCCATTAACTTAATGCACCCATTAACTTAATGGGCCCACTAAAGTTCATACATGTCTTTAGGCCCAATTAGATAATTTGAGCCCATTACGACGAGCAATTATGCACAGGACCAAAACAGATCAAGCAAAGGTACTGCATACAGGGAAAAATGTTGCACATCCAGCATATATTACAGGAAATTACATCCACTGGGCAATCAAAGATTGATGCCAGTGCAAATAAATGAACAGAACCTAATGATCTACAACGTCACAATCTGCAACCTCGGTGCGGATGACGCCCATAAGCATGTGGGCAAGTTCTTGTTTCTTTGCTACACTGTCTCTGAAAACATTGATCAGTTGTTGTTGCGCACGAATGTGCACCTCTGATTCATCCACCATTTCCATCATTGCTTCAACCATTAATTGGTTCACAAACATACATTTTTTCCATAGCATTTGAGACAAAGGAAACTAAACAGATTCATATGGCGATTTTGGTAGGCTTGTATTGTTGATAGTGGAGAGTGTCTCAACCACTGCATCATAACATATATTAGGAGGGGAATCGAACAGATTAATCAAGAGTTATTTCCATATTACCTTGCCTAGATTTATTGGGAAGAAACAATGGGGTTGCCTTGCTGTTTTTAGAGTTCGTCTTCTTATCTTCAGCAGCCTGCACCAAATTATCACACTAGCATTGCTATCATTGGCCAGGTCACATAATAGGAAAGCAAAATCGACACAACGAACGTTTGGGCAACCAGACCACAGCAGCCTACACGAAATTAACACAATATGGCACATCTATCATCGACCAGGTAAGGTAATACGAAAGCAACATTCGCACAATGAATGAATGGGCAACCAGAGCAGCAGTACAATTCAGTAATGTGCATGATATGAGATACTACAGTCATGTAGCTCAGTATGCAAAACTACCAGGCAGTTTTCCTTACAAAAATCAACATTGTCGCCCTAATTTTAGATCAGATAAAGGTTGGATTCACGCTTATTACCAAAATACATGCTGATGTAAAAATATAGTGATATACAACAGGTACTTATATCAGCATTGGAGCACAGAGAATTCCCGCAAGATACTTTCCTCGAATACAATCCCAATGAAGGAAATCTTCTATCGTTTAACCTTATTTTCTAAAAGACAGATGGGTAAGAAACATGTAGAAAATATGATCAGAATGCTATAAAATTTCATGATGCGAGGATACGCACATGCTTCATAAAATGGAGTTGACATATTTTTGCTAGACTAAAGAGGACTAGTTCTTTGGCCACTGGAATCTGCTCATTATCAGTGGGAGTTGGGTTTCTCTGTGCTAGAGTAGTATCTATGAAAACTGGAGTTGGTTTATTATCTCCTGGCGTTTGGATCTTTTGCAAAGACCTGGTTTTAACCCTTCAGATTCTAACATAGCCGTCTTCCCCTTGCATGCCTTATATAGAAGAATGGTGCTTCAATTATAAAACATGCTACAACAGAGATGGAATAGGTACTGAAGAATAGAAAAGCATGACATATTGACATGTATTCCCTCCATTCGGAAATAAATGGATGGGTCTAGGCATATTTCAATTCTAGATACATCCAGTTTTATCCATTTCTGCGACATGTAATCCGGACGGAGGGAGTATGATGTAAGAGCTAGGGATACGACAAGACAACAGTGTAAAAAAACACTACTTGAATGTAAAACTGTATGCTAGCGGAGTACATACAGAAAAACACTAAGGCAACATATGCGTGTATGATTGGGAAACTAAGATGTCATTGCAAGAGACCACTAGAACAACACTTCAATGTAAAAAAATGAGCATGGTATGGTAGATAGATGAAGTACATACTGATGAATAACAATGCATAAGATAGTCAAAAGCATGATGTCCAAACTAAGCAGATAGCATTGCGATAGAGTAGAATGACAGTACTTGAATTTGAAAACATGTTATCATGAATGGAATAGGTACTGAAAAATAGGAAGGCATGCCATATTTACATGCATGATCAGCAGGCTAAGCACAAGGCATTGCAACAGAGTAGATGCACTCCAGGACATTATATGCATGTTGTACCCATAGCAAGGGCCAAGTTAGAGCAAGGACCTTGTGGGGTGAATAGGATTTACCATCTTTCTGAAAGTCTTGTGAAGAACTGCCTTTACATGTTCCATCATATTGGGTATCATTGACATCAAGTTTGTTGGCCGTTACATTGCTCCGTGAGGTTCTTGTGGATAAATCAGTGTGTGCAATTATATCTGACCTTCATGGAAGACAACTAGTAGTTAGATTTATGTAATGAGTGCCTGTAGGAGACGACATAAATAGTAGGACTGGGGTTAACTAGCAGCAACAGGTCTCAAAAACTAAAGGGAGAACATAGATGAAAGCTACAGAATATGTATCGTTTGTACTCGAGATTAACTAGATGGGACACAAAAGTATTAAAGAACAACATAGGTAATACTAGAAGTGGTATAATACTATAATCACCAATGTGTGGGATAGCATTGGTTGATGGATGATAACTATGGAATAGCGTTACCTAAAGAACAAGTCTCTTAGCTGAACTATGGAACAACATTAACACCTGAACAAGACCCGTAAGAGATCAGCATGAATATACAATGAAATGTGATAACAAAGCCGTAAATTTTGCACACAAGTAAGATGAGGGTACAACCTATCTGGCCGCCATCCAAAGGATGAGCATCATGTGCTGACTTGTCGATGGCCCTACCGTTGTTGTGGCTGTCCATGTCGGGCACACGCATTCGATGCAGGGAACTGTTGAGTGGGGACTATAGCTCCCTTATGGTGTATGCTTCCCTTATTGGAGCAGATGCGGTGAGTCGGAAGACGGTGTGGCTGAAGATGTAGAAAACGCATAATGTTAAGACCGACACATCTCTCTGATCTGAAGAAATACCCTAAGAGATCAACAACAAGGTATGAGAGTGGTCACACGTTTGTTGACTGAAGACTAAATTGGGGTCACACGATTTTATATTATTTTTGTACTGTCCAATCTACGTCGGATGGCTTGATGGCCGTCTTGTGCCTCCCAGCTAATACTATTCGGAATCTTCCTCGAAGAGCCAACAACCACTGACAGAGCAGCTAGCCTCTGCCATCCATGGCCTTGACCAAAACTCCGCTCCCCGGCCCACCGCACTGCCATGGTTGCGCCGCCCCCAGGCCAATCGACAAAGACTCGCCGTCATCCAGATCCGGCGGTGGCAGTACCTTCAACCCACGCAACTCTAAGATAGCCATCTAAGCGCTGCTTCCGCGGTGAACTTGTGCCCCCGCACCCTTACGTTAGACACCAACCAACCGGCAGCCTAGGAGATCCGCCGCCTCGAGGGGTGCTACTTTCCATTGGGAATCGATTGGCCCAGAATAAAAATTCAGACAACTAATGCCTAAATAAAGTGATTTGAGATGAGGGTGCGACTTATCTGGCGGCCCGGTGAAGTAGGCAGCTCCAGTTGTCGAGTCGGTGAGGCCGACGTGGTTGCGGTGGCTACCGGCGACAGCGAAGGAGAGATGTCGCGATGGTCGACGACTACGGGGAAGCAGCGGTGGGGCTCTGGACGGATTCGAAGTTGGAGCCACTCCAGCGCCGTGAACAATGCTGGGGGTGAATCGGCTCCAGTATGGTTCACGCGGTCATCGTTGAGGCAGCTCCGGCAACACGGAGTAAGAGGAACATGGCCCAGTGCACGAAGACAAATAGACAGCGTCTCCGGGATTAGAGAGGAGGGTGGCTGTGAATTTGTTGTGGGGGGGCACCATGGAGGAGGGGCTGAGGTTTTGCGGCTCGGGAGAAGGGAGCTTCCAAGGAGAAGTCAATTTGGCACCCACGAGGTATGAATGGGGAATTGGGAGGGGGAACCATGTCTTACGGACTCATTTGTCTAAAATGTGGGGGGAGGGAGTTACAGTTCTACCCCTGCCTTTAGGCTTCTCGGCTTGTCTTTGTGTACTAAGGGTCGGGGATAGTACCTTTGCTTCTCCCAAATAGTGGGCGCGAGCAAATTCGGGCAAGGAGGGCGTGTTTTGAAATATAGTGGGCGCGAGCGATTTCGGGCGAGGAGGGCGTGTTTTGAAATATAGTGGGCACGAGCGATTTCGGGCAAGGAGAGCATGTTTTTAAATAGTGGGCACGAGCTATTTCGGGCAAGGAGAGGGTGTTTTGCCGACCATGGTTTATGAATTATTCGGCACATGCCATTTTGGCCGAGGAGCAGGCGCACTTGGATGAAGTTACGAACCTACCCTCGATGTACAATGGGCCAATTGATGCGTGTTCCACATAGGTTGGTAATTTTGTGTCTCCCACTTATTTGCTTGGGCGAATTCCACCGAGCAGAGGGTGTTTAACGATTCGTTCAAATTTTGGGAGAACGAGCATCCATGTGTACCTTACCAAGTCGATTTGAATCAAATTTTGAAATATTAGCTTGCCACTTCTTTTTTAGATGGAGAGATGATGCTCGGGAGTAATGTGTTTTTACATGCTCGTTGCTAACGATTTACTATATGACAAATAGTTGACCCACTCAAAAATGGGAATCAAACCCAAAATGAAATTTCTCGATTCAATGAAATAGCTCGTTCACCAGTTCAATATAGTGAACTAAATCCAAAATTGAACACCTCAATCGAGTAGCATGTTGTACAGTATTATAGTACTCCATGAACATGTTGAAAGTCAAATTAATGAACTTGTTTGATATACGCATATCTCCGTTCATGTGTTGATTGCAGACAACATGTTCTCCAATTTAAATATTTGAATGCAAGTTTATATCGAAACATGGTTTATATCCGTCTTTGATGCATAAAACGCGACCTCCCCCTCTCCCAGACTCCTGTTGCCTCTCTCTCTCTCTCGCCGAAAATCTTCAATTCTGTCGCATGCATCCAACACACAAACCTTGTTGGTCTCTCTCCCTCTCTCTCCATCTCTGTGTGTGTGGGGGGGTGGGGGGTCTTTCTAGTTCGCATGCATATATACTCCATCTATAGGTCTCTCTCGGATACTATGTATGATTTTCTAGTCCAAGCTAAATATCTTGGGTTCATTCATCGTACGCACACAAATTCCTTGACTCGTTGCCCGTAACTCTCTCACGCACCACTCTGTAGTCTCGGAGCTCTTCCCTCTCTCTCTCTCTCAAACTCTCCATCTCCGTGGGTCACACATACACATGCATATCTCACTCGCACTCGATAGACCCATCTAAAACTCTATCTCTCTCCCTCGTTCTCTCCATCTCACAAGAACACTCACACAATCTCATGCCTAGCCAAGTATGATGGTCTCTCACTCAATTGTAGGCACACGTAGTCCCCCCTATATGTATATGACTAGCTAATTCTTAGTCTCCATCACAAACATGTGCATGGTCTATCTCAATTTCTCTCGGGGCATCTTTCTATCGTGCACGCACCTCCCTCGATCTCCCACCCATATCTCGAGGGGATCTCTCTATCACAAACACATCCTCTCTCCCTCCCCATGCGTCCATGTTCTCCATGCGTCCCTCTCGACCTTTGTTCCTTGTTGACCAGACCTCTATTGGACATGTGCTATAGGGGTGTATCTCTTCGTTGCAAACAATCACGAACTAGCTATCTTCGTGTATCTCCTCACCTCGCTTTTCTATCTCGGAGATGCATGCGTGATATGTTTGCATAAGAAACGAAAAAACACACACACTCTCTAATTTAACGTTTGTTGTCCCTTTCTCTTTCACACACATACTCTTTTTGGACACTCACTCATTATCCTTCACCCGCACTTGATCTCTCTCGACTTAGGCACTCTCTTAGGTCCATAGCATATAGATTTATTGAAAATTCAAACATCACAAAGGTTAACCATGTACGTGGAGAAAAACATTTACATCTAGAACGGCAAACATATATATACCATTAGATTCATCATGAGATGTAGTTTCGTATGATGTATCTTTGGTATTGCAGATATTGATAACATTTGCGTAAACCTGGTCAAAGCTTCCAAAGTTCGACTTCTAAATTTTTTACAAGCACTGCATTATCGAGTGGATGGAATATCTCTTTCCCCCTCTCAGCTATCTGACGCACCACTCAGCCTTATCGGGGCTCCTCTATCTCCCTCAGACTTTATATCTCCCTGGTTCACACATACACATGTCTCGCTCACGCTACATAGACCCATCTAACACTCTCTTCCCTTGTTCTCTCTCTATGTGACACGCACCCCCCTAAGTACCATAATCCCTCACTCCATCATAGGCGCACGCACTCCCCCTAAGTATGACTATCTCTCACTAGCCATCAGGAACACACGTATTGTATCCTTCCATCCATATGTCTATCTCAATATCTCTCGGGGTATCTGATAAGTCTCCAACGTATCTACTTTTCCAAGCACTTTTGCCCTTGTTTTGGACTCTAACTTGCATGATTTGAATGGAACTAACCCGGTCTGACGTTGTTTTCAGCAGAATTGCCACGGGGTTATTTTTGTGCAAAAATAAAAGTTCTTGGAATGACATTAAAATTTATGGAGACACATTTTGGAAATAATAATAAATACTGGCGAAAGAATCAGCACCAGGGGGCCCACACCCTATCCATGAGGGTGCAGGGCGTGCCCCTGCCTCGTGGCCCCCTTGAGGCTCCGCTGACGTCAACTCCAACTCTATATATTCACGTTCGGGAGAAAAAACCATAGAGATGTATTCATCATGTTTTACGATATGGAGCCGCTGCCAAGCCCTAATCTTCATCGGGAGGGCTGATCTGGAGTCCGTCCGGGGCTCCGGAGAGGGGAATCCATCGCCATCATCATCATCAACCTTGCTCCATCACCAATTTCATGATGCTCACCGCCGTGCGTGAGTAATTCCATCATAGGCTTGCTGGATGGTGATGGGTTGGATGATATTTATTACGCAATCGAGTTAGTTTTGTTAGGTTTTGATCCCTAGTATCCATTATGTCATAAGATTGATGTTGCTATGACTTTGCTATGCTTAATTCTTGTCACTAGGGCCCGAGTGCCATGATTTCAGATCTAAATGTATTATATTTTCATGAATATATGTGATTTCTTGATCCTATCTTGCAAGTCAATAGTCACCTACTATGTGTTATGATCTGGTAACCCCAAAGAGACAATAATCGGGACCACTCCCGGTGATGACCATAGTTTGAGGAGTTCATGTATTCACTAAGTGCTAACGCTTTGGTCTGGTACTCTATTAAAAGGAGGCCTTAATATCCCTTAGTTTCCAATAGGACCCCGCTGCCACGGAAGGGTAGGACAAAAGATGGCATGCAAGTTCTTTTCCATAAGCACATATGACTATATTCGGAATACATGCCTACATTACATTGATGAACTGGAGCTAGTTCTGTGTCACCCTATGTTATACCTGTTGCATGAGGAATCGCATCCGACATAATTATCCATCACTGATCCATTGCCTACGAGCTTTTCACATATTGATCTTTACTTAGTTACTTTTCCGTTGCCACTGTTACTATTACTACAACAACCACTACTGTTACTTTTACCACCATTACCGTTACTTCCATACTACTTTGCTACTAAATACTTTGCTGCAGATATTAGGTCTTCAGGTGTGGTTGAATTGACAACTCAATTTCTAATACTTGAGAATATTCTTTGGCTCCCCTTGTGTCGACTCAATATGTAACATCCCAAATTTTCAATTTGGAATGTTATACATTAGATCATAAATGCATATCATATTTTATTTTGCTTTTGGTTTTGATCCTAGAATTTCTACGCAACTCAAGGACCCATGGAGAGAGTTGGGGAATTCATTATTTTCATATTTGAGTTTTCTCAAATTTTGAGAATAGGATCATTTGATTTTATTTATTTTATCATCAATTATTTCTATT
The DNA here is from genome assembly GCF_018294505.1 of Triticum aestivum. Lineage (NCBI taxonomy): Eukaryota > Viridiplantae > Streptophyta > Magnoliopsida > Poales > Poaceae > Triticum > Triticum aestivum. The sequence continues at coordinate 215,574,018 of NC_057806.1, forward strand.
ACAAAAATATGAGAGAGGGAATAAAATGACTTTCCCAAAATAAAGAAATATTGAGGATTTAATAATAAAATCAAATAATATTTTATTTCGGAGTTTTTCTCTATTTTATTTGAATTTAGGAAAAATGTGTGTTTTTCAAAATTGCATTTAGGCCCCAAATAAATGTTCACCTTGTGCGGCTTGATTTTGGAGTCCGTTTAGTATTTCTTCTGCGCGTAATTATTTAAAAAAACGAACCGACCTATGGGCCGTGTCCGACTAGGACTCCCGGCCCGTTAGGCTATACACAGCCGGGGGGAGGCCCAGTCGAAACCCTAGCCAGCCCCAGCCGCCCCAAGCCACCGCCCTGCCGCCGCCGCCGCCGCACGCCGCCGCCTCGTTTTCCACGCCGTTTTTTTTTATTTTTTCGAAAAACCGTTCGGTTTTTCTGTCTGTTTTTTTAGATTTAGTTTATTTTTAAATAGATCGGTTTTCCGGTTTATTTAAATAGTGAGCGTTCGTTGTTTTTCTTTTTCTCGGATTAAATCCGGGATTTTTCTTATCGCGATTCCTGATCCGATTTTCGTTTTAGTATAACTTTTCGCTCGTTTATCGGAATCAGGCGATTCAAGCGCCTGGAGTTTCGTCACGAAACCCTCTATCCGTTTAACCAACTTAAATAAGTTTTTGCTACTGTAAAATTTTCCTTAGATCCAGATTAGTAGAACGAAGTTGTTTTCTTTCGCCGTTTGACTTTCATTGCTTCGTTCGATTTGATTCTTTTGCAAACCGGAGTTCTTAAGTTGAACCTTCTGGTTACATCTCTTATTTGAGTTTTACCCGTCCATTAGATGAGTACTTATTGTATGCTTGTTTTTTTGTCGACGATAGAATACCCGGAGTGCACCGCTTGTTACTTCGAATTGCTAGGTTTCCTGGATCATCAGTAAGGCAAGTAACACTTTGATGATACCTTTTCTACTACCCAGTTTTATTGCATTAGATCAATCCTCACACATTGCATGAATAGGGTCTAATTAAACTATGGGATGGGAAGTAGTTGAGGTAGTACCTATTACCTGTTTATTATCAAACCTTTGGGAGTTACTTCTACGTTTGCTTATTATGCCATGCTATGCTAGTAGACGTGGATTGGGTGAGTGAAATCCATGACAGATGTGAGATTGTTAATTAATGGTTTATCTAAGGTGGCAACTTAAACACGCATCTGGGTGGATTAAGGCACCTGGGTATTCCAGGACTTGCCTGTTTTCTTTTGGACCGCCACCCAGGCTCAAAGGGATCATGAGACTATTCATAATAGAAACTTCCGTGTGCAGCCACAAGCTATTATGGGCTCTAGCATAGTTGACTAAGTCGTGCGAACTCTTACAGTGGTAGACTAGCAGATGTAGGGGATGTAGGTGGTACGGTCTACCCGATCGTAAGGTGCTAGCACTTCTGAAAGACTATGTCTTGGTCATCCGTCTTCTCAAACACCATGTAGTGCGAGAAACCAAACGGAGGAGATCGAGTCTTGTGGGGAAAAGTGCGCAAACCTCTTCAGAGTGTATTAAACTAATCATGATTAGCCGTGTCCCCGGTTATGGACGATCTTGAGTATCTAGTACCTGGATTATCATGTGAATCTCAACATGTTACTCTAAATTAATTTTGTTGGGTTTTGTTAATGATGATGCTTAATTTGGATTGAGAATGTTGTCAACCATTCTCAATGTTTAAAAACTACCATGATAGTTAAATAAATTTATTCCTTTGAAGTAAGGAAAAATTGGCTTTACGCAAAACTGTAACCATAGAGCTTTCCACCAGCCGAATATGCATATAGTATAGCTGTTTCATTCCATTACTCTCTATGTGTTACATTGCTAGCATATTCCATGTGCTGACCCGTTTCGGGCTGCAACGTTAATGTTGCAGACATTTCAGACGACGATTAAGGAGTTTTTAGGTCGTGGTTCTATACTCAGTGATGCCGTTGGAGTTGATGGACTCACTTATCTTCCAAGCCTTCCGATGTTATCGTTATTAGATGGCCTTATGCCATATTTATTGTAATGAGTTCTCTTTTGAGACACTCGATGTAATAAGTGTGTGATTTCTACTCTGCTATAAATCTTCTGAGTACTGTGTGGTGTCAGTATTACTGATCCAGGGATGACACCGGAGCACAGAGATCGGACTGTTTGAGGTCTGGTCGCTACAGAGATGGTATCAGAGCACACGCTGACTGTAGGACACGACCACTAAGCTAAAGACCTAGATCACTATTCACTCTCTTCTCTTCAGACTCCTCATCTTTTCTACTCTTTTAGGATGGCGGATGCAAAGAACAAGTTCACGCAACCGGATGAAGATATACCCTTTGGACGACACTTGAAGGAAGTCACTAGATACCTGAACCTAGGAGTACCAAGCTTCACCGGAACCTACAACGCCACTTTACCTGAAGAAGAGAGCTGGATGATTCCAGTTCAAGTTCCAGGAAGGACGTTCATGCCAGTCATTGAGCCCATAGAGTTTTCTTTCGATGCACCAACTTGGAATCTAGGAAAGAGCATGGAAGCTCACATCTCCATGGGACGCATTGGAGAAGTCTACCGCAAGGATCTCAAGGACACTATCTACCATATTTGTGGTCGCCGAGATGAGCATTGGGAGATGATCAGCACTAGGAAGGATAGATCAATTGCAGCTTTTATCCAGGAGTTAAATCAGCACATTCGACGACAGGTGAACCAGATGTGCGCCGACATGATAGACCTGAAGAAGGCAAGGACAAGAATCAAGGAACTGGAGGAAGAACTCAAGGCTACACGTGAAGATTATGAAGAGAAAATTGAAGTATTGGTGGAGAAGAATGCCGACCTAACAAGGAAGATCGGGATATTTATGGGAGGCCCTACACCAGTAGATGAAGAGGAAGAACCCAAGGAGATTAGCCAGGAAGACTACATCATCATCGACGACACCGACACGGATCCAGATGATAGCGATGATGACTATGTTGATGAAGCTGGAGCAGATATCATGGAGTCTGCAACCGAAGAATATTTCTAGTAGACCACCCCATCAGTAGTAGTAGTGCACCATGTAAATATAGTAGTCCGAGCACTTTTGCGATAGTTAGATCGATTGTGTGCCCTTGTTTGATTAAATGAAGTGAATTGTTTGCTTTTGCCTCATGTGCATATGGGTAGTGTTTTCTCTTTAGACCCCCTCTATTCTTACATCTCATCTTTTCTAAACCCTCAGATGCCTCCAAGACGTGTCCCCAGATTTACCTTTCCACCGAAGCTCACCCAGTTGATCCAGCAGCAGAACACATTGATGCAGTTACTAGTCCAGAATCAGAATCAGGGGAACAACAACAACAACCCACCACCACCACCACCTGTTGATCACTTAGCCCGTTTTTTTAGGCTGAATCCGCCGGTGTATTCCAGTAGCACCGAGCCGATAGTAGCAGATGATTGGCTCCGCAAGACAGCTAGGGAGTTGACCACAGCAGGATGCACAGATGCGGAGAAGGTGAAGTTTGCCGCACATCAGCTAGAAGGACCCACAGCGTCATGGTGGGAGAATTTCACAGCCACTTTCCCAGTCGACACTGTCACTTGGGACCAGTTTCAGCAAGCTTTCCTCACTGCCCATGTTTCAGCAGGAGCTATGGCCATGAAGAAGCATGAGTTTCGCAACTTGCGCCAAGGAGGACGGACAGTTGGCCAGTATGTGGAGGACTTTAGTAAGTTAGCACGTTATGCCCCAGATGACGTTGCTACGGATGCAGCTAAGAAGGAGAAGTTTCTAGAAGGACTGAATGATGAGTTGAGCATGCAGTTGATGGTAGCAACCTTCAACAACTACCAGGAGTTGGTATATCATGCTCTTGTGATTGAAGGGAAGCAGCAGCAAATTGAGAACCGCAAGAGGAAGTATGGACAAGGAAAGTACAATTCAGGAGCTCAGCAGAAGCCACGTTTTACCCCTAGACCGGGAGGATATTTTCGGCATACCCATGGAGGAGGTAGCTCGCACAATCACAATGGCACCAAGAATGGTAATGGGAATGGAGGAAGCAACGGCCAGAACCGCACCAACCCATCAACCCCAGCCAAGAAGGACCTGAGCCAAGTCACTTGCTTTAAGTGTTCAAAGACCGGACATTATGCCAATGAATGTCCTGAATTACAAAATGGAAATAGCAATGGAAGTTCTGGGAAGAAGCCGAACCCTTTCAACAGGGGACATGTGAACCACGTTAGCGTGGAGGAGGTTGAAGCTCAGCCTGATGCAGTAATAGGTAAGTTTTTGGTTAAGTCATTTACTGCACTCGTTCTTTTTTGATACTGGCGCATTGCATTCATACATCTCAAGGGGATTTGTGGATAAGTATAACCTATCAACCCAAGCCCTTAGGTCACCCATGTTAGTAACCTCGCCTGGAGCAGAATATATGGCTAGTCGATGCTGTGATCGGTTACCATTAAGGATTGGTAACTATGTTTTTCCCTCAGACCTAATAGTATTGGAATCCCAAGGATTGGATGTGATATTAGGCATGGATTGGTTATCAAAGTATGAAGGGAATATTGAATGTGCTAGTAAGTCAATTTTGCTTACCACACCAGAAGGGAGAAGGATCAAGTATGTATCCCGACATGTGCCAAAGAGGACTCAAGTAAATTGCTTAACAGGAGTTGTGCAGGAGGAAGTACCAGTGGTAAAGGATTTCCCTGAAGTATTTCCAAAAGAGTTGCCCGGCATGCCACCGGATAGAGATATTGAGTTTTTGATTGAGCTATTGCCAAGCACTGGGCCAATATCAAAGAGACCATATAGGATGCCAGCAAATGATTTGGTGGAAATTAAGAAGCAGATTAAGGAGTTACTGGATAAGGGATATATTCGCCCAAGTTCTTCGCCTTGGGGATCGCCAGTACTTCTAGTGGAGAAGAAGGATGGATCGTTAAGGATGGTTGTCGATTATGGAGGATTGAATGAAGTAACGATCAAGAACAAGTACCCACTACCGATGATCAATGATCAGTTTGATCGATTGCAAGGAGCTAAGGTATTTTCCAAGATCGATCTGCGATCAGGATACCACCAGTTGAAGATTCGAGAACAGGATATTCCTAAGACAGCTGTTACCACCAGGTACGGGCTGTATGAGTATACCGTTATGTCATTTGGCCTGACTAACGCACCTGCATATTTTATGAACATGACGAACAAAGTGTTTATGGAGTTCTTGGATAAGTTCGTCGTAGTGTTCATTGATGATATCCTGGTTTACTCGAAGAATGAAGAGGAACATAAGGAGCATTGGCGTTTGGTACTTGGAAAGCTCAGAGAACATCAACTATATGCCAAGTTTAGCAAATGTGAGTTTTGGTTGAAGGAAGTAGGATTCCTCGGACACGTTATATCTGGAGAAGGTATAGCAGTTGATCCCACTAAAGTTGATACCGTGACCAAGTGGGAAGCACCAACCACGGTTGGAGAGATCCGAAGTTTTCTTGGACTCGTAGGATACTACCGGAGATTTATTGAGAATTTCTCAAAGATTGCGAAGCCTATGACTGAGTTGTTGAAGAAAGATACCAAGTTTATATGGACGGAGGAATGTGAGGCTAGTTTCCAGGATTTGAAGAAACGTTTGGTTACCTCACCAGTGTTGATTTTGCCAGACCAGACCAAGGATTATGAGGTGTACTGCGACACTTCACGTCGAGGACTTGGAGCAGTGCTTATGCAGGAAGGGAGAGTTGTTTCATATGCCTCAAGACAACTGAAACCTCACGAGTTGAATTATGCTACGCATGATTTGGAGTTAGCAGCCGTAGTGCATGCACTGAAAACAGGGAGACATTTCCTCATTGGAAACCATTGCGAGGTGTACACGGATCATAAGAGTTTGAAGTATATTTTCACACAGAAGGAGTTAAACCTCAGACAAAGGAGATGGTTGGAGCTCATTAAGGATTATGATATGAAATTGCATTATCATCCCGGGAAGTCTAATGTAGTAGCTGATGCATTAAGCCGTAAGAGCCATATCAATACATTAATGACGGGAGAAATACCAATGGAGTTAGCAGAAAATCTTCGCAAACTATGTTTGTAAATAGTTCCGAGAGGCTATGTAGCAGCACTAGAGATTCAGTCTACATTGATGGATAAAATCAGAGAAGTTCAAAGGACTGACAAGGAGATTGCTTCTATTAAGGAGAAAATGAGCAAAGGAAAAGCTAAGGGATTTCATGAGGATGAGCACGATACCCTATGGTTTGAAGACCGTGTTTACGTGCCAAATGATCCGGAGATCAGGAAGTTAATTTTACAAGAGGCACATGATTCACCATATTCGATTCACCCAGGAAATACCAAGATGTATTTGGATTTGAAGGATATTTTCTGGTGGACCGGAATGAAGAAGGATATTGCGGAGTACGTAGCAGTTTGTGATGTATGTCTGAGAGTAAAGGCAGAGCATCAGAAGCCAGCAGGACTGTTACAACCATTGCCGATACCCGAATGGAAGTGGGATAAGTTAGGCATGGATTTTGTCACGGGATTGCCCAGGACTCGTTTAGGCTATGACTCGATTTGGGTTGTAGTTGACCGATTGACGAAGGTAGCTCATTTCATCCCGGTAAAGACCACTTACACCAGTGCTAAGTTGGCAAAGATATACATGACAAGGATCGTACATTTACATGGAGTTCCGAGGAGCATTGTATCAGATAGAGGAATCCAGTTTGCCTCAAAGTTCTGGAAGCAGTTGCATGAAACTTTGGGTACCAGGCTAGAATTCAGTACAGCTTTTCATCCCCAGACAGATGGACAGACCGAGAGAGTTAATCAGATTTTGGAGAATATGCTGAGAGCTTGTGTGCTAGATTATGGATCTAGTTGGGACAACATTTTGCCATATGCAGAGTTCTCTTACAACAACAGTTACCAAACCAGTTTGAAGATGGCCCCTTTCGAAGCTTTGTACGGAAGGAGGTGCAGGACACCGTTGTCATGGGACGAAGTTGGAGACCGCCAGTTGTTTGGACCTGACTTGATTAAAGAGTCTGAACAGAAAGTGAAGTTGATTCGCGATAGGCTCAAGATAGCCCAGTCCAGACAGAAGAGTTATGCAGATTCTAAACGCAAGGAGACAGTTTACGAGGTTGGAGATAGAGTTTATCTTCAAGTATCACCACTTCGAGGAACAAAGTTTTTTGGAGTTAAGGGAAAGTTAGCGCCACGATTTGTAGGACCATATCGAGTTTTGGAGCGTATGGGAGAAGTGGCCTACAAGTTGGAATTGCCCGAAGGATTGTCAGAAGTTCATGATGTGTTCCACGTTTCTCAGTTGAAGAAGTGCCACGCGGAGATGGCTGACATACCCCTGAGAGATACAGTGCCATTGGAAACTATTCAGTTGGATAATGATTTAACCTATGAGGAGAAACCAATTAAGATTCTCGAGTTTGCCAGTCGAGTCACTCACAACAAGGTTATCAAGTTTTGCAAAGTTCAGTGGAGCCACCACACGGAGGATGAAGCCACCTGGGAACAAGAGGAAGATTTGCTCAAGGACCACCCTCACCTATTTTCTAGCCAACCCGAATCTCAAGGGGGGTAGGTTTGTAACATCCCAAATTTTCAATTTGGAATGTTATACATTAGATCATAAATGCATATCATATTTTATTTTGCTTTTGGTTTTGATCCTAGAATTTCTACAAAACTCAAGGATCCATGGAGAGAGTTGGGGAATTCATTATTTTCATATTTGAGTTTTCTCAAATTTTGAGAATATGATCATTTGATTTTATTTATTTTATCATCAGTTATTTCTATTACAAAAATATGAGAGAGGGAATAAAATGACTTTCCCAAAGTAAAGAAATATTGAGGATTTAATAATAAAATCAAATAAGATTTTATTTCGGAGTTTTTCGCTATTTTATTTGAATTTAGGAAAAATGTGCGTTTTCAAAATTGCATTTAGGCCCCAAATAAATGTTCACCTTGTGCGGCTTGATTTTAGAAGCCCGAGAAAATTTATTTCGGAATTTTTGGAGTCCGTTTAGCATTTCTTTTTATTTTTTTACTTCTGCGCGTAATTATTTAAAGAAAAACGAACCGACCTACGGGCCGTGTCCGACTAGGACTCCCGGCCCGTTAGCCTATATATAGCCGGGGGGAGGCCCAGCCAAAACCCTAGCCAGCCCCAGCCGCCGCCCCGTCGCCACCACCGCCGCGCCGCCGCCGCCGGACACCGCCGCCGCCACCGCCGCACGCCGCCCGAGGTCCGCCGCCGCCTCCTTTTCTGCGCCGTTTTTTTTATTTTTTTCAAAAAACCGTTCGGTTTTTCCGTCGGTTTTTCCGTCAGTTTTTTTAGTTTCAGTTTTTTTAAATAGATCGGTTTTCCGGTTTATTTAAATAGCGAGCGTTCGTCATTTTTCTTTTTCTCGGATTGAATCCGCGATTTTTCTGATCGCGATTCCTGATCCGATTTTCGTTTTAGTATAACTTTTCGCTCGTTTATCGGAATCAGGCGATTCAAGCGCCTGGAGTTTTGTCTCGAAACCCTCTATCCGTTTAACCAACTTAAACAAGTTTTTGCTACTGTAAAATTTGCCTTAGATCCAGATTAGTAGAACGAAGTTGTTTTCTTTCGTCGTTTGACTTTTGTTGCTTCGTTCGATTTGATTCTTTTGCAAACCGGAGTTCTTAAGTTGAACCTTCTGGTTAGATCTCTTATTTGAGTTTTATCCGTGCATTAGATGAGTACTTATTGTATGCTTGTTTGTTTGTCTATGATAGAATACCCGGAGTGCGCCGCTTGTTACTTCGAATCGCTAGGTTTCCTGGATCATCAGCAAGGCAAGTAACACTTTGATCATATGTTTTCTACTACCCAGTTTTATTGCATTAGATCAATCCTCACACGTTGCCTGAATAGGGTCTAATTAAACTGTGGGATGGGAAGTAGTTGAGGTAGTACCTATTACCTGTTTATTATCAAACCTTTGGGAGTTACTTCTACGTTTGCTTATTATGACGTGGATTGGGTGAGTGAAATCCATGACAGATGTGAGATTGTTAATTAATGGTTTATCTAAGGTGGCAACTTAAACACGCATCTGGGTGGATTAAGGCACCTGGTTGTTCCAGGACTTGCCTATTTTCTTTTGGACCGCCACCCAGGCTCAAAGGGATCATGAGACTATTCATACTAGAAACTTCTGTGTGCAGCCACAAGCTATTATGGGCTCTAGCATAGTTGACTAAGTCGTGCGAACTCTTACAGTGGTAGACTAGCAGATGTAGGGGATGTAGGTGGTACGGTCTACCCGATCGTAAGGTGCTAGCACTTCTGAAAGACTATGTCTTGGTCATCCGTCTTCTCAAACACCATGTAGTGCGAGAAACCAAACGGAGGTGATCGAGTCTTGTGGGGAAAAGTGCGCAAACCTCTGCAGAGTGTACAAACTAATCATGATTAGCCGTGTCCCCGGTTATGGACAATCTTGAGTCTCTGGTACTTGGATTATCCTATTGATCTCATCACGTTACTTAAATAATTTGTTGGTTTAATGATTATTATTTTGGGATTGAGTTGGAGGAACCTTCTCAATATTTTCAACCAACTTTGTAGTTAAATAAAATATATTCCTTTGCAGTAGGGAAAAATTGGCTTTTCGCAAAAACTATAACCATAGAGCTTTTCCACTTGCCAAATATGCATGTAGTGATAGCCATTATTCATCATTATCCTCTGGTGTGAATTTGCCAGTACATTCAATGTACTGACCCTTTGTGGCTGCAATGTCTCATGTTGCAGGATTATCTTACGACGAGTAAGTGATACTTTAGGGTTACGATTTCTACACTCAACTTCGCCGTTGGTGTTGATGGGAATCCACAACCTTATTGTTACTTCCGCTATTTGGATTGAGGTAATAGTATTTACGTTACTTTATACATGTGATTTACCTCTGTTATAAATCCTCGAGTACTGTGTGTGTCAGCATACCGATCCAGGGATGACACGTAAGCACAGAGACTTGACCGTCCGAGGTCGGGTCGCTACAAGATGGTTTCAGAGCACATGTTGACTGTAGGACGTGACCCTAGAAATTCGCAAGCCCATAGGAAAGATTTTTCTCTACAACTTCATTTTCAAAAAGATCTTTTTCTCTCTTCTCTTCTGAGCTTATTCAAATATTCCATTTTAGTGAGACTATACCCCTTTCCCTTTTTGACCACACGAAGATTCGGCTAATGAGACCACTTCAAGAAGTACAAGATATCGGACAACTAAGACCACTTCGGAATGAAGAGGATTTTACTGTGTATTATAATAATGGAAACTGCAACGGTTGAAGACTCCGAAGACTAGGAGAATTTGAAGGCTCTAAGGAATTCCCAGAGTGTAGTGACTTGGAAGGCTCTGAATAGGATCCACTTAAGTTCTTCTCGTTCCCTTATGAATTTCTTTACCGAAGAACCCCTGGCTTATGTATTTTAGATGAAGAGCTTCACCCTGAACCAAAGACAACACTACGAAGACTTTTCCTATGATCCAGCCTTATGGAATTTTTCAGACTATTAAAGTTGCCGAATACCTGAGATGAAGGCGTATTGGAGAAAGACCAGAACATGGAGAGTTAAAAACTCAAAGTTTTTGTCAAGAAAACCCTAAGGCAAAGATATCAATTATGGAAGATAGCTCATGGCAATGACAAGGGCAGAAACATGGCTATCCATGATGTTATCGCCCACTTATGCTATTATCACCGTGCTGAGTTAAGCATGCTTATGCATGGAAGGATTGGATGGTAGAAGGCTGATGGAGCACCTAACAGTAAGATGAAGTTTTAACCTTAGCTGGTGTATCGCCAGAATCTGGAGTAGTACATCAAGAATTTTAAGATGGAGCTCCAGGAAGCCGTATTAGCCAAGGAAGCATTTCGTGAAGAACTCAGGAACCAGAAGCTGAAAGTAGCCAAGCTGGAGGAGCTACAACCTCCAGATACCGGAGATTTGTTAGGAACTGAAGGACAGTAGGACCATGGCTCATGTCGAGGTTGATGAAACCCAGAAGTTTGGAACGAAACTCCAGAAATATTGAAGGACATCACGATAGACTTTGCGACAACAGAAATGATCTGGCAAAAGGATTTGAGAAAGACAAGCATGATCAGAAGAAGCCATTGGAGGCATGAACAAGACTTGAAGAGTTAGACGACCTTGAAGATTTATTAACCTCTAGAAGACCAAACCCCCGTTATATGCCTACGTTAGATGCGATGTTTGTGAGCTGTCATTTGTTTGATGTTTTTTTCGACAGGCACAGACAAAAATCTGTCTTTTCAAAACCATTTTTTGTATTGTGTGCATCCCTCTCCCTCTCTCTCATCTCACCCCAAAACCCTGGGACCCAATAGAGGATGAATGGAGATGAGCTTGTATTTTCTAGACCGATGAGTCAATTGGAGACAGACCGGTGGATTCAGAACATGGAGGATCACATGGAGAATAACCCTATAATTGGAAATGATATGAACCAGCATACTCTTCAGTGCTTTGAAAGAGGTGCTGCTACTTGGTGGAGGATATACCAAACCATGAATGGATGGAAAGGAGTAACCACTTGGAGAGAATTAAAGTTGACTCTGCAAAGATCTCACCTTGTGTCCCAGAAGTTGAAGCCTTATGGGAAGGATATGAGGAAACCTTGTGCATGCAAGATTTGTGGAGAAATAGGACACACCCATAAAGAACACAAGGATGAATGCCCTAATTGTGAAGGAAGTCACCCAGTTGAAGAATGCCCAACTAGGCAGATTACTTGTTTCTTGTGTGAAGGGATTACCCACTATCCTACTCAGTGTCACATTTACCCCATGGTACGAAGAACCGTACAGGAGAAGAAAGAAGTAAAGAAGGGAGCCCTTATGGAAATTTTAGAAGAACCCGTGATGAAGGAAGATGTGGAGGACACACCTAAAGAGGACCGAGTAAACCCTGCACTAAGTCTTGCTATTCATGTGGAGAAGGACACATCTCCCAGAATTGTATGAATGGGGATCTAGTAGAATTCCTGACGGAGGAAGTAGAGTATGACCCATGAGAAATAAAATCCATGATTGGAAC